>NW_024885171.1:0-4782 GCF_019232065.1 Centrocercus urophasianus | reverse complement strand
GAGCAGTCAGTGTCCCTGTCGTCGTCCCCCCAGCTCTGGGAGGGGCTCAATGGCCGGGTTTGGCCTCAGGCTGTCCCCGCCGCACCCTGCAGCGCTCGTTTCCCGTTCCTGCCTGCTGCCATGAATTATTTGTGTGGCCGCAGCTCCCGGATGAGGCCGGGACGGGGTGAGCCGCGGGCACACGTCCTCCATCCCCGTGCTGGTATATAGGGCAGCTCTGCTCCGTGTGTGTGTGGGAGGGTGGGAAGCAGCTCGCGTGCGTCGCGAGGTGGGAGTCGGCGGCGCCGGCCTCTATTTCTGGCACTCAGCTCCTTGGGGGGCGTTGGGAAAGTCACCACGGTCGGTCCCCCCCCCCCCCCCCCCCTCTGGGATGCTCGCTGCCACCCCAGCTCCATGATGCTGGTGCTCTGCAGGCTGTTGGGACCCCTCTGTTCCCATTCATTGTGGGGTTGCATGCGGCTGCTGTCCCCTCCTTGCTGCTCGGTGGCCCTGGGAGGGCCTTGGGGCTGCATCCCCCCCCCCCCCATCTCACTGGGTCCCCCAGGCAGAACTCACACTGTGCCATGGACTCCATGTTCGAGGACGACATCAGCATCCTGACACCAGAGGCTTTGGGGCCGGATGAAGACTGGCTGGACAGCCCCAACACCGACCTGTCGGGGGAGATGTGCTCCGCGTCCCATTTCGCCCTCATCACTGCATACGATGACATCAAGAACCGCCTGAGCGGGCTGGAGAGGGAGAACTCCACGCTCAAACGGCGCCTGAAGATGTATGAGGTGAAGGTGAGAGCTTCGGGGTGGAGCTGGGGGGGGGGTCTCGGGGCTGGGGTCCCGCTGATGCTCTGTGCAGTGCCCGCTGCTCGGCGAGTTCGGAGAGGAGCACATCTTCTCCATCTATGAGGCCAAGGAGACGTCGCTGCTCAAAAGTGAGAAGGCATCGCTGCAGCAGCAGCTCAACCAGTTCCAGCACGAGGTGCGTGGGGAGGAGGAGGGGGGGGTACTGGGAGCTTTGGAGGTTCCTCGGATGGGTGTTGAGCCCCCCGCCCTGTCCTGCAGCTGGAGAAGAGCAAGGAGCGCGAGGAGCAGCTGGATGAGATGATCCAGGCCTATGAGAAGCTGTGTGTGGAGAAGGCAGACCTGGAGTCAGAGCTGGGCGAGATGGTGGGCACCGTGGGGATGGCATTGTGGGGATGGCATTGTGGGGATGGCACTGTGGGGATGGCATTGTGGGGATGGCATCGTGGGGATGGCACTGTGGGGATGGCATTGTGGGGATGGCATCGTGGGGATGGCACCGTGGGGATGGCATTGTGGGGATGGCATCGTGGGGATGGCATCGTGGGGATGGCATTGTGGGGATGGCATCGTGGGGATGGCACTGTGAGGTTGGTACCATAGGGATGACACAATGGTGCTTCAGGGTCCCCTTCCCCAGCTGACAAATCCACTCCTGTCCCAGCGAGCTGCAGTGCTCATTGGTGACACAGCTGTGGCTTGGGAGGGGGCTGCAGTGACGCAGGGCTGGGGGCTGATGGGGTTTCCATGTGGTTCTGGGGCTGTGTTGGGGTTTTTATCCCTGCTGTGCCCAGCGGTCCTCCCAGCTCCCCACTGTCGCACCCTGCGCTTGGGTTCGGTGCAGGGCAAGCAATGCTCCGCAAACCCCACAGTGCTGCCCTGCCCCAGGGACAGCATCCCACCTCCAGCTGATGGGGGTCAGGGTGAGGCAGGGGGCGATGGGGCTCACCCTTATGTCCCCCCCCCTGGCAGCGGGCGCTGGTGGAGACGCACCTGAGCCGCATCCGGAGCCTGGAGCAGCAGCTGCGGCAGCGCGAGAGCAACCCTTTCCCTGGGGTTGGCCCGCTGCCTGGCCAGGAGGTGCCTTTTCTCTCCCTGCACCCCAACCCTGGCCTCAGCCACGGTGAGCTGCCCCCCACCCCCCCCTTCCCCCAGCATCATTCTGTGCCTTTGGGGCTGAGAAACGCTCCGTGCCCGCAGTGCTGGAGCGCCCGGGGGGGTGGCCGAGCCGTGGGCTGGAGGCTGAGCTGGAGGCAGCGCGGCAGGAGGCGCAGCGAGCGCAGCACCGCGAGGAGCACCTGAAGGCCGAGTGTGAGCGGCTGCAGCTGGAGCTGAAGCACCTGCAGGACAGCCGGCAGCAGGTAGGGAGTGGTGGGCTGCAGCCCCATGGGGGGTCAGGGGGGAGTGGGAGCTCATGGTGCATCCCGTCCCATCCCCAGGAGCAGTCAGAGCGGGACATGGCATGGGTGAAGAAAATGGGCGATGACCAGTAAGTGCCTGCAGGGTGCTGGGGTGGGATGGAATATGATGGGGTGAGGGGATGGGATGGGATGGGATGGGATGGATGGGATGGGATGGGATGGCATGGGATGGGATGGGATGGGATGGGATGGGATGGGATGGGATGGGGTGGGATGGGGATGAAGGTGGGATGGGATGGGGTGGGATGGGATGGGATGGAATGTTGTGGGATGAGATGATAGGATAGGATGGGATGCTATGATGGGTTGCGCTGTGATGGGATAGATGGGGTGGGATGGGATGAGATGGGGCACAGTGATGGGATGTAATGGGATGGATAGGGTGGGATGCCATGCGACGGAATGGGATGCAGTGGGATGGGACAGAAGGGATGGGATGAGCTGTGATGCGACGGGATGCAATGTTTGGGACGAGTTGCAATGCAATGGCATGAGATGCGGTGGGATGGGATGGATGGGCTGGGGGCTCGTGGTGCCCTGTGCGGCACCGTTCCACCCTCTGCTCCATCACCTCCTTACGGGCAGGGCTGGGGTCGCCGTCCCTCCTCCCTTTTCCCCCGTCCTCTTTCGGGGCTCTGCGCCGTGCGGGGAGCCGCCACTGCCCGCAGAGGGCGCCGTTGCCACGCAGCACCGCGCAGCGCCGCACCGCGCCGAGCCCCATCGGCGCCCAACGCGTGGCGGCCCCGGCTGCGCTCTGGCTGTGCCGTCCCGGGGCGCTGGGACTCGGGGGGGTTGGAGAGCCTTGCCCCCCGCCCCCCCCCCGGGCTGTGACGGATTCGGCCGCACCTCACATCGCATCTCCCTGGGCGCGTGGGGCAGCGCGGAGCTGTGGACAGATCGGAGCTGACGTTCAGGGCGCGGGCTGGGAAGGCGCCGTATTTCCCCCCCCCCCCCCCCCTCCTTTTTCTCGCCCCGACGGATGCTTTGGCTGTTTCTGCTCTCCGATCCGCACTGAGTTCCACCCCTCCATCCCCCAGCACCCCCAGGCCTTCCCCGTTCATTCACTTCAGGTTTGCAAAGCTCAGCCCCGCTCTGCCTGCGGACCCCCCCGCGCACAGCCCCCCTCCAACAGCTCCACGCTCCATTTATCAGCCCTTCTCCGCTCAGGATGGGGAAACTGAGGCACCACCAGCCCCACACCCCACACCAACCCCCTCTCCCAGGGCAGATCCCCTTCCCCAGCGCTGTGCTTTGTCCTCCCCGGAGCTTTTCTTGTAAATAAGGCCCTTTTTGGTAACTGCCCCCTTTCCACTTTTCGGCGCTTCCATCTCCGGGTGACTTCTCTTTCTTTCTTTCTCCAGATGAGTCACCCTGCCTCTGTAGTGCAGCCGCAAGGGCAGCAGGGTTGGGGTTTGACTCACACCCCCCCCCATGGCAGCGCTGCCTTTTGTTGTGGGGGCGACGGCCGCTGCCCCACCTGCTCCTTTTTGGGGCTCAAAGGCTTTTTGTGCCAACTCCCAGCGCGGCACCTCGAAGCCCTGCGCCTGCGCTGCTGTGGATGGGAGGGCTGGTGGCTTTTTCCTTTTTTCCTTCATGTTTTGCCCCTCGTTGGCTGTTCCCAACCAAACCAAACCAAAGGGTTCTTCCTCAGTTGGGGCTGCAGGATCCCAATGCATAGAGCAGCACCCGGGGGGAGAGGAAGGGTTGTTGCAGGGTCCGTCCTGGTTGAGATCTCCAACAGTGGCAATGCTGCAAACCATGGCTGTGTCCTGCCCTCCCGTGCCACTTTTTGGTAGGATTTTGTGGCTTGTAAGGGGATTTTATGGCTTGTAATGGGATTTTATGGCTTGTGGTGCATCTCAAGGAATCCGTGGTTCCCTTGGTGCACAGGGTCACGGTGGCACCTCAAGGACACCCCCAGCCCCTCTGTTTTGCTGTGCCACCCCACGTCACCCCCTGCACATGGCACAGGGAGCAAACCCCCAGCCTGGTCGGCATTGGGGTGATGCAGGAAGGTGACCCCCGAGGAGCAGCTTGGAGTGCTGGAGGGGTTGGGAGGCAGAAGTCACATGCCTGGCTGCCCCCCCCCCCCTCCCCCTTCAGCCCTTTGCATGCTCTCCCCCTGCCCACCCTCTGCCCACACGCAGATAGCAGATAAGCTGTGGTTTGTGCTTTCATTTAAGGACTGGCTCTTGTTTTCCGGGTGCGGGGTCGCTTTCCCCCCCCTGCCCCCCATGCAGCCACATGTCCCACATTGAGGACAGCCTCCCCAACAAGCTTGTTGCTCGGGCAGGGGGCTGTACCCCACTCCTGCTGCAGCACTGGGAGGGCAGGGGGGCTGCAGGGAGGAGCCCCCACTGCTGGCACTGATGCTGGGGGGGCCCTGTGGTTGGGCACGATGCAGTGTGGTTGACATCTCGTGTGTCAGTGGCACCGTGGGGGGAAGCGACACGGGCAGCTCCCTCTGCAGCCCCCTGTTCCTTTTTAGGGCTGGGGGGCCTTGGGCTCTGTACCACGGGACCCTCAGAGCTTCCTCTGGAGGTGAACCAAGGGGAGAAGCTGCT
>NW_024885170.1:0-20333 GCF_019232065.1 Centrocercus urophasianus | reverse complement strand
TGATTTCAGAAAGGGCATTTTTTTCCTTTTTTCTTTTTCTTTCCCTAGTTACGGTGAGGCGCTCAATCTGGAGGCGGTAAAGTGTTAGTCTCGTGACATAAGGGACAATTTGCAGTCCCAAAAGGAAACTTACGGAGCAGTCTTCCTTTTCCTTAGTTACCTCTAAATACTGACAGGATGGGAATATACATTTTTTCCTTCAATCCTTTGCCGATTTCCTTACAAGAAAGACACAAAACTAGAAGCTATGAGCTAACTTACTCAACAATATACACATAATAATAACCGGACAACAATAATTGTCTAGCATAGCTTGATGTTAAATTTATTTCAAATTTGCCATTGCAGCACTGAATTGTCCTAACTGGTCATACATTGAAGAAGAGGTTTGGAACTTGCTGGAGAACGCTGTAGCAGAGGCACTCGGTGACCTTAGATTTACTCTGTCATCATTTCCACGATGTCCTTTGCCACTGTCCTTGTACACTTACGCTGAACGAGTATTACATGAGAACTTGTGTCCAGAAGGTCTGTATCTCCGCTCCTCCGGCGTGTGCAGGTGAACCCGCTCCGCGTTCGCATCTGGTTTTGAGTAGACGTCATTAGCAGAATAGCTGGCGTGAACAGCAAAGTTCCATTTTCATATAGTGCAGCTGTAGGCCAAAGCAAACAAACACAAATTAATTAACAGCAACCACTCCAAAGATATCCGCAAGCTCTGCAGGTGGCAATTTCAGTTTTTGTTTGCAACAGAGAGATGTAACAGTTTGGCACACATGTCAGGACTGCACGGATAGCATGGCAAATTATTCCTAGCCCTCTCCAGGAAAACAAGCAGTTCTGAAACGGACGTTACCGTGCATTCCAGCATAGCTGCGGTTAAATCCACAGTTGCTAATGAAGGTTAACGACTCTGTGCTTGCCCCACCGGACGGAAACTTCTCATTGCTGTTGTCGCTGTTTTTGTCGTCCATCTGACACTTTTTTATTCCGTAGACTTTCCACAAAGATGGGTTCTGGGCCCTTTCAATCTGCAAAGTTTGAAAAATAAGACATTCAGTTTTTCTTGTTAAGAAAAACATCAGAGTATCAACCATTCAGTGTCCCAGATTCTCCTCCTAGCTACCGACACGTGGACACTAGATCATAAAATACATTGGGCACGTGGCTCCAAATTTCAGCACAGCAAACAGCAGAACCCAACCCAGAATGCAACATATTTTACACCAGGTTTGAAGGTCATGAGGATCACAGGCACTCGACAACTGGGTGGTTATTGATGGTTTTGTGCAACCTTTTCAGATAGTTACTTACATACACGCACAAACACACACACAAACTTTAAGTCAATTAGGAAAAACTGTGTCCCTTTCTTTTGCTGTAAAGACCTGTCCAACAAATTCCAATGGAATTTATTTTTTCCACTGTTTACCAGTCGTTATTCATTAGCTGTATGTATGCTTATAAATGATTACATGCTTTTACCTTTTCAATTTTCAGATTCAGTGATGGAGCGGTCTTCAGAAACCTTTCCTTCGCTTGTTTGTAGTCTTTTGCATCTGGTTTCAATTCCACTATTTTGAGCTGCTGATTTTGCATGTCGTCCCATTTTTCGGGCAGTGCTGTTGATTCCTGATCTGCGGAAGAAGCACATCAATCATTTACCCAAATCCGCTGCTTAAAGTGAAATATGCCCTCCTCCTTTGAAAGCTTATACTTACTATAGCTTGTCATTATTGCCTGTTCACTTACAGTCAGCCAAGAGCCTATCTTTTAAAAACAAAGAAACAAAACCCAGAAGAGTAAGATGCTTTATTTTACAGATCGTCGTTGCACTGACCACTGATGTGTTGGAATGGTAGCTCCTAGACAAATCGGTTCTCCTTCACCGTTGGAGGAGGGGAAACATCTTTGTTTGCTTTCTGCCCATATTGGGGAGGGAACAGACACTTAATTCTCAACAACTAGGAGCAGAGCATCTGAAAAAGGAGGATGGAGTTTGGAGCTCCAGCAACGCACGCTTCACCTGAAAAGCGGAGGTCTTCCTTCCTTCCTCCGATTTCGTACTGAGCTCTGCTGTTGAACACTAACCGTGGCTGATGCGTTCCCTAAGCGCACCTAGCACGTCAGGCTCCGTCAAATCCAGAGGGTGTCCTCTTCTCAAAAGCAACAACTTGTCCAGTAATAAAGCAAACATAAACAAACAGCTGACGGAATATGTGAGGCACTGAGAGGCACACAACTACTTAAACCTGATGACTTCTGTTTACAAGTGTTAAATGGAATATAAATTGATCCCGGTAAGATATAAAATGAGCCCCTGTAAAACGGAATGACAGCAGGGTGAAGAAAAGAAACCCACCGGGAAGAGTCCTGTAAGGGCAGGAGAAAGATAGTTCTTTGTAATGGAAATTGCTGAGATAAAGAGGGCCCCTCTGGAGAATAGAAAAGATTTAGAAGGACAACTGCTACAAGCATGTCTCATCATTGCTAGCAAGCCTGCTAAGAACCTCTAAAGGCGTTATCTACATTTCCAACAGTTTTACCTAACTGCACGATCCTGTTATTGTCATCTCCCAGTCTAACGCTTTCTCCAGAAACAGACAAACAGCATCTCACAATATTCTACATATTCTTCCTATTACTCCGACTCAGCCGGATGCAACCTACCTTCGTGTGTGAATACCAACCTGACTTATCGAGATGCTTTTACTAACCTGCAGATTTATCAGTACGTGCAAGCACCATACGCTGTCCTTCCCCATCTGTAGCAAATCCACCTTCTACATTCACCAGGTACTTTGTCTTGTGAATGACGACTGAGACAGCTTTCTGCTTTCTTATGAAAGCACTTTCTATGCACGTATTTGTCATACTGTCAAAGGACACGTAGGAATCTTCTTTCAGATATTTCCACTCAATTAAGTTTTGATCAAGTTCTGCCTTGATCGCTTCATATTCAGCAGTTTTAACCCTGTGGATCGTGTCTCAGATACTTGAATAACCAAACCAGACACCTTGCTAAATTCTGTAAGTCCAATACAGTTGTCTCCCAAGAACAGAGCAATATTTCATCTCTTCTGTAGGTCACGCAGTTCCGCAGTTTCTGTCTCATCCAAATCGAAGGTGGAGTCACCCTTGTTTTCTCTTTGAAATTGTTCCTTCAGAATAGTACTTTTCGGTCAGGTTTCTGCTTCTTCCATTTGTTTCTCGTGTTTACTGCAAATCTGAATAACAGCCCGATCAACTTTATTTTCTGAAACTGCTTTACGTTTTTCCTTCGGAGGATGTTTCTCAGGGATCAGGAATGCTACAACGAGAGACACAAATGCTGCAAGTAGCACCAGTTGAGTATGTTTAACATAAAACGGATGGATTCATTGCCTCTATTTAAAAGTGATATGTACTTACATACCATCCTGGAAGTAAGTGATTTTGATTCTATTTTACCAAGATTTTCTCTTTTTTTCAAGCTTGTATGGAACACGTTCAGCAGACACGACTGAAAAATGACAGATTTAATAGTTTTCACAGATGGAGTAGAGTTCCTCCTTGCAGTCAGTTTCTGCATCCATCATCTCAGCAGTGACTATGTCCGGAAAACAGCCTGCCTGACCTGGAACCAGTTACAGATAGTCAGTCTAGAAAAGGATTATAACATGTTTAACAGAATAGTTGTGATCGTTCCCGTAATCACATGGATCACAAACGACTCAACTAACTTCAGGTTGGCAATTTAGAAATGGAAGCTTACTTTCGCTGATGCAGCAACCGATGAGGCAATGATGTTGATGATACGGCCGGGGTACCTACCCCACCAGCCAGAGAACCGGCTCTCAATAGGCCGCTAGGGAACGCTTTACTCCTAAAACTGCTCTAGTTTTATTCATGCAAGAGGCCTCTTCATGCTGAATCCCTAAATCTGAATTCTCTTACTTACATAAGGAACATATAAAGAATTTTGCTGGCCTGATGAAAAAACACGGAGGCAAAAATGGCTGATGTGACAGTTTTGACCTGTTCACATTCCATCCCTGTTCACGTTCCATACCCGCTCGCGTGTCTGCTAGACAGAACTCCATCATCTACTGATTTTACCAACAGAGAATTTGCTCCCTGGGTTTAACCAATGAGCTGCTTTACACATCATGCTGTGGTAAAAATATTTAAGGTTCTTCATAAACGTATGCATATATTATAAATAAATTGGAACCCCTGTTATCGAGAAAGAGTCAGCTTTAGAGCACTCGTACTCATCACCTGCTACCTAACTGCAAAGATGAAGTTTCCAGTCTCTTCATAAGTTTCCAGTGATGGTTTTGAAGTCTGTAGTTGCTGAATATATTTTCATTAAAGAACTACCCTTCCAGACAAGCTAATTCTTTCAGCTCTGAGATCTGCAGAATTGCACGGACCGAACCAGTTCAAAAAGAAGAGACAAACCTGCTCCAACCGCTGGGGAGCTAACAGAGGCGTACTGCTGTAATTCACATTCCTGAAGCACTTTGGAGACTGGCACTTTCATGTCATCTTGGGCGACAAAATGGATTATTTTTGGCATGGCAAGCTTCCTCCTTTGGTGGTTATATAGCCATCATTAGGCTGCAAGGCTGAAACGTAAGCAGGAGTGAATAAACAATCAACAATTATATACGACATATATATGTAGTAATTGTCATTGGGAGATAAGAAACGATGACGAGTACAGCCCAGGATAAGCTCCAAGTCTCTTTCCCCATGCTGATAAATACTCCCTCTCTTTATTTTTACTTTCTGGGATCATTTTATGATTGTGAGCTGTTTGTCTTGTTTGCCAAATACAGTTTTGTGTGCCTTCCTTTTCAAAGTTTGCTCCGCAGATGTAGAACACTTCATGCAGACCGAGTACTGCAGTCAGTCTTAACACGAGACTGCCTGTCTCCTCCATGTAATTCTTCCCTTTCGTTGGACTTGTAAGCTGACCTCCAGCTGACCAGAGACCTTCTCACTTCTGTTATCAAAATAAGGGAAGCCTGCAAACAGGCTTTTAAGCCAATGCTTCTTTTAAGCCAAACGCTTCTCCATCCTTACTCCCCATCCAATGTATTTGCCATTCACTAGCTCAATTTGGTCTACAAATGCCTCTTTTAAGGCAGGAACCCAGATGCAAAGATTTTCCCTCTTAGTCATGCAGAGGGTACAGTGGTGGGTTGCTATTGAAGACAGTGGCAAACATTTTTTCACTTGGGGATAAGAAAAGAACTTGCAGGTAGGGAGTTATTCCCAGTGAAACACAGCTTCTCTATTAAGACTTCTGTGAACATCACCCCCAGCTCACAGCTGTATTCTCTGTGGACTTGTCAATATCCCTCAAAAGCTGTACTGGAATTAGAGGATGCAATCATCTTGCCTTTTACAAAAGCTTAGATGCTCTCTTGTCTTGAAAACACCTCTTTCTTTCCTTGTTAGATGTTTTACGTGCATCGCAATAACCGATTAAAGACTAGTTGATGTAACACAGCGCATAGGACAGATAGGTGTACAGTAGGCACTGAGAAAGAATTCCAAACAACTCCCTGTCCTGCATGCGAGCCTTCAAAAAGGACAGAAAAGTAGCACCAGACCTAGTTCAGCACACTCATTTTCAACCTCTTTCCCAGCACCTTCCAAAATTGCTTTAGAGATGCCTAAAAGGAGAAGAAGCATATGACTCCATGGTTGCTACGATGAATTCCACTGAAGTCCTGTCTAAGGCAGAATCAGATATTCCATACTCTCTCATTTTTGGTAAAAGCACAGGTTATAATTAGTTAGTATTGTTTAAATTTTAGGCTTATGCTTTTCAAGTCCAAAACGATATCTTGAGAAACCTAAAAAGTTTCACTGAGCTAAAAAACACAATAAGGTTCAACTCCTTTAATCTAAGAGATGTTCTCTGAAAAGATCCTATTGAAAAATTCAAGTTATTAATTTCACTTTTCTACAAGTCTTAAAACACATTATCCAGTAGATCAGGATAACAAGAAAGCTTTCCCCTCGCCTCACCTACTCCTCCCAACCACGTACACTATTTCCACACGTAATACCAACTGAAGTACCTGTCTGGAGGTTGACAGTTTTGTTTGATATGTTTACAATGACGTCTCCAGTTTCCTTGGTAATATCATGAGTGGCCACCTGGAACTTGATGGAGCCGATTGTCATCTCATATACGTCCTGTGCTGGGCTTGAAATGCAACCAAAGAAAACTGTAGGACAGAAATACAGACACTGAGCAGAGGAGCATTCGTGGGTACAACGCCTGCTGAGACCGCAGTTCGTCCCTAGGCTCTACCTGTGAGAACACTGCTCGCATCAGTAACTGAAAATCATTCCTTCTCATGGGGGTCTCAGACCAACCTTCTCTTGCTCCCATCATTGCTATTTATGCTGACATAGTAGGAAAAAACAAACACATTTTACCACACTCCTGCTATAGAGACATTTCTTGGCAACGCTTATCTGTATCAGCCTTCATGAAGCACGGAGATACGACAGCAGCACACTTTGCAAATCTCGCTCCTTTGCTCCTGTCTCGAAGGGAGTTTTGGGGCACGTTCTCAACTGCGTGACAGCAACTTTTTGTCTACGCATTATTTCTAAAAACTTGATCGAGTTTTCAACAAATACTCATTTTCCACACTCTGCAGTCCCACTCAACTGGACAGCACTGATGACATTTCAGGGTGGTTTTGCTGTTGATCTGAATGTAGCTCTGAGAGCATTGCAAAGAGGCCCCGTTAAGACACATAAGCGGGAACTGACCGGTTCTTCCTGGGAGATAAGGGAAGACTACATCAGGAAAAGAAAAGAACCTCGCTTCTGCCTTCTGCTTCCTTACCGCGTGGATGCTACATCCAGATAATGAATCACAAGAATGTTTTTTCCTTGGTATCTCCAGCACTGTTTCAGATGTTATGCTCATACATACTACGGACTGCCTTTACAACATCCACTTGGACTTTGGGAACAGCATGTTCACCACGTATCTAAGTATCTATCATGAATACGCTACCTGGAAAATTTACTAGCCAGTAATACTACGAATACCAATAATAATAGAAAACCCTACACCACCATGAACGTAGCCTCTAGAAAATAAACTTAGCTGTGCCTTCGCTAGCCTCGTCTACATCACTGCTGCACCGTCTCTCACATTCATTTGAAAACGCCTAGAAAAGGAAACTACAGTCAACCTTTGTAATAAGTTCAGTGAAAGCACAGAAACCCCTTCTAAAGTGACACTGAAAAAAAGCGGGATGCAGAACACCGATCTGTTTTGCACTGGGCAATTTTACCCGCATGCAATCCTAACGTAATTATTCTTCACAGACTTCATCTAAACCCATGGAGAGTATTCCTTTTCCAAGAGTGAAGACATCTATGCAGAAGTTGCAGCAAGTCCATCCGTAGATGAGCCTTACGTATGGAAGAATCAAGCAAGTTCACAAGATAAAACATTAATTACGCTTTCATCTGCATTATTGCCAGGGAATAGAAAAGGACAGGAAACAAGCGGGGCTGCACAGGACAAGCCACGTGCAAAAGAGTCTGCCAGCAAACGGCTCTACGCTTTATATGATAACAAGCAGCCTGCAGGTTCTCTGGAGAACAACACATAGCCATATACCACGAGATAGGCCCAAACAGAATAGCAGGTAATTGAGAGAGAAAAGCATGGTGACTCACCTGGACATTTTTACGTCTTTTGGATGCAACAGAAAGTGAACCTCCCGAAGAGAACTGGTTTTCTTTTTACTAACGAATTCATATACCTTGCCAAACAGCCAGTTAGCAACGACGGAACATGGGAACCCTAAGATCCCTGTTCCAATCCCTAGGAAAGCAGTGGACTTTAAAGATAGTTCCTCAGCAGTCTGCAGGCATTTTGCGGCGAGTCTGCCCACGACCTGTAAAGCACAACTATTTTTTCCACTACTGAAAGTTACTTTTTCCAGAAGGTGCAATTCAGCAAAAAGGGAAAGTACTATCTCTTAGCATCATCTCACACGCATCAGAAAGAACACAACAGTCAACAAGGTGCGAGCAACACAGCTAAAAAAATAGCCCAAACTCGCTCATCTCCTACGACAGCCTCCCTCATTTCAAAGAAGTTGCGTCAAATCTTCCGTAAAGCCCATTCAAATTAAGAGTTTAAGTAAATAAAAACTCCTCTACCTTCACTGCAGATTCACTTCCCTCTGACCATCGAGGTGTGACAGCATGAAACACATAAGTGCAACTCAGACTGTAACCTCTTGCTGTGAACACAGATCCTTCACCAGGTGATTTTCCCAGGCCTTCATCATTTAAGTCTGCCTGAAGCTTGGCTTCGTCTTTCTTGAGTTGTCCTTTCTCAAGCTGTAGATCTCCACCAACACCGATGACAACACCATCTGTCTGAAAAACACGCAAGCAAGAACTCCAGCTTTAAGAAAAGACTTCAAAGGTTTGCATCCGTTCATCAAATAGAGCCTACCTGCTGATTTGCAAGTAAAGTTCTAGGGCAGCAATTGGAGTTAACAAGGCTTTGGAATAAAATAGAGAAGTCCTGCTTAATTCTAGTACCATGAGCCTGCTTGAAGCAGTATGAAGCTGAGTTAACAGTGGAATAAATTTTCTATCAACCTGATAGAAAAAAAGTTAAAATTCTGCATTCCCCATTCCCCAGGTCAGTACCGTACAAGCAATGCATGAGTTGGACAGCAGTGGCCAAGGACTCAGCAATACAGGCACGGATCATCTGTGCTGCTATGGCACATGTTGGGTCCAAGAGCAGCCTGGGCGCCTGCTTTAGCCTCTGCACAAGTGCCATATTTTGGCTGCATTCTTGCAATCGGGATGTCCAGATGGTGGACATAGGGATTTTGTTTGCTGTATTTGCTTTTTAAAGTTTTGTTTCTTTTGTTTTCCCCCCTTTCATATTTAAAAAAAATGTGCTTCACTTCAGCCCAGAGAAACAGCCACTCAACACAGTTAATGTGGCATCTTCCCCTCTTCTGATGGAGCCCAGGATACCATTTCCTTTCCAAGCTGCAAGAGCACACTGCTGGCTCACGTCAAGTTTTTCATCCATCAGGTTCATCAGGTCCTTGTCTGCAGGGCTGCTCTTCGCAGTCGTTATGGATGCCTGGGATTGCTCTGGCCCAGGTGCAAAACCTTGCATTTTGCTGTGTTGAACCTCTTTAGGTTCACCCGGCCCCACCCTTTGAGTCTGCTGAGGTCCTTCTGAATGGCAGCCCTTCCTTCCACTGTGTCCACCATGCCGCTCAGCTCGGTGTCAGCAGCAGACTTGCTGAGGGTGCACTTCATTCCATTATGGATGTCACTGATAAAGATGTCAAAGAGCACTGGTCCCAAGACAGCCTTCTGCAGGACACTGCTTATTACTGGCCTCTGCCTGGACATAGAACCACTGATCACCACTATTTGTCTGCGGCCTTTCACCTCCTCTGCTGAAAGGCATGAGGCCCAAGTGACTCAGTGTTACTGTGAGCCTGGACGACACGGAGAGACAATTAAGCTACAGGGAGGGGTAGGATGTCCCTTCCCGTATTTTGACTCGTGTCTCAAGCACTCCTGGGAAGGTCCAGGATAATGCCTGAGAAAGGGTCAGGTCATGGAATGGGACACGGCCTCACTTTCTTTGGTTTGGCTGTTGTTTGGTGTCACAACCAATCCTGGATCAACAAGGGTTAGTAGGGATGTTCAAAAAGACCACTGTTCAATTTCACCAAGTAATCCGGTATCACAAGGGAAAGCGTAAAACTCATCTAAACAGCAAATCTCAAGTCTTGATTGTTGCAGCTAGCACCTCACCTCCCAACAGCCAGGTTGTGAGCAATGTGCTGGTGCATGTGCAATTGTAGAAACAGTGAACTCCTCTGAGGTAAGCAGAATTTTTCCTTCAGGTTGCCTCCGTGCTGCAGGCTCTTCTTTAATAGACAAGCAAGCTTTTCGGGAGGTGCCACAAACCTGCTTCTATCTGGTGATCAACTTGTGTTTGTTCTCTAAAATGCAAATGCAATGGGGATGGTCTGACAGACTCCTGAACTGTGTTTGCCCATAACAACACTTTTCAACAAGCACTGGGTAAGGAGGATAAGCGTTATCTATCAGCTGGATTAGAAGTCTTACAACAAAATCGTGCTCTTCATATTTAAGAGAAATCAGAAGTAAACTTAGTGCAAAATCGGTCAAAAGTAGCTACACATATAAAATGTTTATTATATATAGTGAAATAGAAAACAGAATTAATCTATGAATTTAGAGTAATGCATATGAAGTTTCTCAGCTATTAAGGATTCCCACATGCTGGCATTTGTAGAATTCCAACATGCTCATCCAAGCCGGATGACCAGCCTTGTGCAAATTGATTTGAGAACTGAAATTCCAAGCGGAAAAGCAAGGAACAATTGTAAAACAGTAATGGGGGGAGGGGAGGGAGCAGCGGAACTGAAGAAAGGTCAGGGTCCTTGAAAACTAGCTGGAAGAATAGCTGTAGCAACACCGTTTCCCAGAGACGTAGCAAACTGAACTGAATGCTTAACAGTGAAAGGCAATAGAGGCATTTCCCAGTTGTAGCTCCTATCATAAGAGCTGTTTGACATTCATGATGTTTATTACTGTCTTACTACGATTCATGTAAGATCTTGAAAGTGTTCCCAAGTTACTGCTCTACAAAATGAAAAGAAATGCCAACTGTATATGAACAAAGCTGTTTCACAATCTCAGTAGAATCAACTCTATTCCCTGTAAACAATTTTGTCACAGTTGGACGTAACAAGTTTCTTTTTCAAGACTGAAACTGCACAGTTTCTTTTTTTAAGACTGAAACACGCCACAGCACTGTATCAGACTGTTTCGTCTACTGCATTAAAGGACTTGAATTACATCAGTTTGCATTCTTCTGGTCTCCGCCACGGAAACAGAGACAGTATGGATCTTCAGCCAGCCTTCTTTGTTACCTGAGTGAAACATAAAATGTATAGATGAAGTTTTACAAACCTTGCTATGCATTTGATTTTAATGGTACAATGCCGAGTTTCTCCAGCTACCTTCTTACCTCCGCTGTGGTGTGAATATTATTGATGTTTCATCTTAAAAATTTTCTAGTTCCTTCAGAGAAGTAGCCTTTCTCTTCCATGTAGTTAATGTGGTGAGCTGCAGTTTAAAAGAAGCAGATATTTTCTTAATTTTTTTTTTTAAACTAAGATTGAAACAACAGTACAGCTTCAATACAGAAAATGTCATGAACGAGAGGGAAAAGGTGAGACAAGTGGGAATTTGGGGTAAATAGTAGAATTCACAATGCATTCTGTAGGTAATTAATTCTTGCATCTTATTTCAGATGTCAAAGATTTCCAGATGAAAAAAGAGTAGCAGGAGTACTTGGAAGTTATTTACAGAGAATACGTGCATTTTAAAACTTTACATTATTCTGTACAACAAACATTATTCTGTATTTGTAATTTTTTTTCATTGAATCACTATTATTAATAGGCTATGATTTATAGTCTTTCAGCTAAGGACTGGTAATTTTAGTAGTTTAGTTCGCTACTACCATCATTGTCTTTCTTATCAATATGCTGCCCAAGCTATGCTGTGCAATAATGCAACACTGAATAAGTCATCTTTGTCAATCTGAGAACCCTCAGTTAGCCTCGGTTTTATTCTCCCTGGCACCTTTCAGGGGTCCTCCCTGCCTTGCCTCTGGCTGCTTGCTCTTCAGAAATGCTCAGTCAGCGTTTAGTGGGACATACATCAAGACAGTGAACGGAAGCAGCACTGACTGGAATCTGACACACTTCCATGAACGCTCTCCAGGAGACGGGTCGGAATCAGCACGTTTGCTCTTTGTCATCACTGCAGTAGGCTACACCAAGCTAATGAAGCTCGTAAGCAAGAGCTGCAACGACTTCTTTAAGAAAATATTCTGAATATAGAAATTGTGATCCACCTTCATTGCCACACTTTGAACTGCGAGCGTAATTCGCACCCACTTTGTTCTCATAAACAGATCTGTGCTGTCAGCTCATCGTGCTTTCACAAAGTGGCATTTAATCAAACACGCACCAGTTTGCTGATGACACATTCAAGACACAAGACTGCTGTTCAAATTACAGTGGCAATGCTGCACGCGTATGTGATCACCTCTGCCTCAGGAATAACACCACGTGAGCACTTTTCTCACATTCAGTGGGATTTTTGTATGCGCTTCGATGGCGCTTTTTCTTACGGCGTTGTACCTTTTGTGATGCTGTAGCTGCCCTCTGTTCTGCCTGGCTCAGTCTCATCTGAAGCCTATTGATATGTTTCTGATATTCCGTCATTAATTTTTCATCCTGTGTAAATGAAGCATCTTGTTACAAGTATGAAGTTCTCTTCTCTGGATCCATCCGTAGTGTAGTAAAGAGCTTACAGCAAGAGGACCTTAACAAACAGAGCTGTTTACCACCTACAGTAAGACTGAAAGCACAGTGCTGACACATTATAAAGAACTTCCAGCTCTAATATGAATCATACGACTTCCCCAGTCACAGTCATCTTCAGAGGAAGATTCACCTTCCTGAAGTAAGATGCGTAAAAGACGATATTTTAATGCAGGTAATTTAACTTACACAACAGTGCAGTACAAATATTTTAGCTATATTCAAAGGGGTGAAGAGTATAGTAGATAATAATCATATGATTGTGTTACAGATAGCTTCTCCTCACCACATGCCATGTATGAAGTCTTCACTATTCTTTAGCATCAGTTTCTGAAACCTGTTCTCACATCGTCCTGGTTTTTCTCCCGCAAACAACAGAGCGCTACAAAAAATAATGCAAGGATTTCTCCTGTACAGAATTGGTTATCATCCCAGAATTATGAGGCAGGCTGGACGCACAGCTGTTTTCTGAAGTGACCTTTAATTGTTGAACAATGCATATTCCAAAACAGCAATGCTCTTAATTTTTAATAGGTATTGCTTTTATCCATATACTGGGATGCGCACAGGCAGCGTCAACTCTTCTGTATATGCTGAAAAACTCCTCTCTACCAGTGCCACATTATCCACAGCACAACACCTCCT
Organism: Centrocercus urophasianus; assembly: GCF_019232065.1. Taxonomy (NCBI): domain Eukaryota; kingdom Metazoa; phylum Chordata; class Aves; order Galliformes; family Phasianidae; genus Centrocercus; species Centrocercus urophasianus. Next base: position 7,239 of record NW_024885170.1, on the reverse strand, counting down.
CCTTTTTAAAGGTATGCATGTGTACGAAGGCATGTTTTTGCAAACATCTCCTAAACTGCCTAAAATTGCCACATTAGTAATCTAATCAGTAATCAGTAATGATCTCTCCTTTGCCTTCTCCAATAATTTGACAGCAAAATTAATGCCTTTTTTCTATTTGAATGACAGTCATCAAAAGCAGTTGTGTTTTCCTGCTAGGTCTTCTCCTCTGTCAAATATCCTTCTTTATAAAGTTTTGTTGTTTGTTTGTTTGTTTTTAAATCAGAAACATACTCAATGGGCTTCATGTTAGCATCCTAGTGTATTTCCATCAGGTTGTAACTGAAAGCCATTGTCCTATCATTCTTACCTCAATTACTTTATTGTTTGCCAGTTCCAGCTGAGCAATAAGTTCCTGATTACAAAGTTTTTGTTGACTCAGATCACTCCTATTAATCAGAAGAAAATGGAAAAGAAAACATTTAATCTTAACAAAAACAAAAATACAAAACCCTTTTAACCTTAGTATTTATTTCATATACGTTTGTCTGAAAACTGCTATATGGAACTCAAAATGCCTGTTAATATAAGGCTGCAGTACAACTCATTGGTGGTTTCCATTCCCTTCTTCTCTTTAACCAATCCATAGATAGATACCATTAAAAAACAAAACCAAACCAAACCCAAAAACCAGTTCAACATCTTTGGACTAGCTGCTATAAAAATGAAGATACATAAGCAGTGTTAGGAATATGAGCCAGTTACCTGGCAACCAGCACAAATAAAGATCAAAGTTTGTACCGCATTTGTGCTCAAGGCAATCACGTAACTCATTTGTACCCTCATTAATTTTTGAGCAAATGCTCAAAAAGAACACAACATGTGCCTCTACAAACATTTTTTCCAACTTACAAAACTAGAAGTTTATTTCATGCTTACTTTCATAAAGACTGTTCTGAATAATTATGAAGACAGGAGTCTTCATGATACAAAGCTATGTTTTTCTAAACTGAGAGCGTTTTTCTGAAAGAAAAAAAAAATGGAAAGATGATATTCCAATTGACTTTCTGTTGTAACAAGATTCACACATGTTAACAAGATGCAAAATTTTAATGCCAGTTAATAGCTGGAAGCTTCATTATGAGTCACGTCGGAGGGTTCTCAAGAGAACATTGCTTCTTATTTGCTGGAAGCACATGATCTATTCCATTGGCTGCTCTCCTTCCTTTTCTACTGAGTACACCCTTGCTCCAAACAGCAACTGATACAGTAACAGCAGCCAGAAGAGCAACAACAAAATTGCACTTACTTTAACTTACTGATCCTAGCTTCTGTAGTTTCAGTAAGCACTTTTGTTTCCTCTTTCCATCTATTTGTTGCTTTTTGCTGAGCTGTCAACAGACGTCTAAGCTCAGCAGCCGACTTCTGACTGATGTCTTCCATTTCCTTAAGACGAACTTCGTATCCACGTTCTCTCACAGCATGCTCGTGCTCCATACTGCTTATCTACATTAAAAAAAACAAACAGGATACAATCAAGTCTTTTTTTTTAAATACATTTGAACTACATTTATAAACATTTGTGGAAAGCATGAAACTTGTAATTATATGCTCAAATGGACACTTATTCCCAAAGACATGGGGAGCAAATTGTGCAATGGCAATAGAAAATAATCTTTATCACTTCTGCCTTTTCCCTACAGAAACACATTTTTCTTTTTCACCCAGTCAAAATCCATCAGGACTTTCCTGATCGCATCTTAAACGCATCAGAGGAAAATGGAGGCAAGCCACAGCTCTCATCTGTGACTGATGGTATCCTGTCTGAATAAGGGCATGCAGAATTCTGGTACGTGCTTTTGAACGGCTACGTATTTGTTAAGCTTGAACAAAGGGTTCTACGGTTGGAACGAGATTTCTTGTTTAATATGACTTCTTTTGTCTTGAAGTATAGAGAGCTGGCTGGATGAGCTGCTCCTCATTCATAATTAGTAACACTGCTTCTGAAATCTTCTTTGCTGTAGATATTTAGAAAGCACAGCAAGGACCAAAGCTATTATTCCTCTCAGAAGGCAAAGGTGCGTGAATCTGATAAAGTTACCTACTATTCCATTATCCCATAATGCAGTCTGCTCAGGTGCATTTAAGGGAACCCTTCACAAACAAGATCTGTCTTTCCGCTAAATGTCTTCGTTTGCAACTATTGGCACTGAAAAACATTCTTTTCCAGAACGTGCAGCAGCAGTGTTTGATAACCACACTACTGCATTATTTGTTAGCCGCACGCTGCTCTGATAATGCAGTGGACACTTAAGTAGAGGAACGCTGTACTGAAAGTTGTGCAGAGATTCCTAATACAGACAGCAGATTAATGGAGATCTAGAATTAGACTAAGTGAGATCAGTTGGAGAAAATTTTTTACCATTTGGACTACTCCTCCTGTGAAATAAGATAGAATACTTGGGATCGTCTTAACAAGCACAGTCAGCAGAGTCTGGGCTACTAAATAAATCTTGAGGACACACAACGCTGAAACAAAACTATTTACAAAGGAAAAAAGAGCAAGCATCATTGAAACTTTCGCCCTCAAATTAAACTTCCAAATATTTTTTCCTAGAAATGCTGTCTTATTAAGCAAACATCAGCCTTAAAAACAGCATATAAACCTGTACCAGAAATGTTAAGACACAGCTTGAACCAGTGATTGAGCACACGGTGGGAAGGCAGGGCCAAACCAGGGCAGCTCGGGTACATGCAAAATACCTGAGTGACTTCCCAGACCTCATTTAAGGGCTGGCAGTGGAGGCAAGGATGTCTTGGTGGATATCCCTGCCCACCTGAGACCTTCCAAGGGAAAGCACATTTTATCTTTTGTTTCTGCATCTATAGCTGCTGCATTTGAGCATATCCTCACTTGCTGTAGCCTAGGACTAGTGATAGCTACCCTGCTATCACTACTGTACTTTCCATTGCATTAGAGTGTTACAAAATCATACCTTTATTTTGGCTTTTTGCTGTGCCTCTGAGGACGCTTTTTTCAAGCTTTCAATTTCTTTTTGCAGTTGTTCATTCTCTTGCTGAAGCTTTAACCTTTGCTCACCGATGGAGCCGCTCTTTTCTCTTTCTGAATCCAGAATGCTTTGCAAGTTACAGATATTCTTCTGGTAATTAGATTTCTCTTCCTCAAAGCTGAAAGAGACTCTTCTTTAAAGTCACGAATTTAGCCAATTTTACATTTTCCTTCTGTCGCTTTGCTGAAGCTGTGATGGTTTGGAGATAGGGGAGACTATATCTGTGCACAGGAACAAAATCTTAATAGATCAGCTAGTCTAGTAAGATATTGCCTTGTGATTGCTTCCTTTAGTGGCAATAGAGGCCAACTCAAAACAGAAAAACCAAGTTTTTCATATGTATTGTCTATATATTGCATATATAGTTATATATATGTATATACATATGAATACGTATATATAATTATTCATATGTATTCATATGTTGTATTTCAGGTATGGAACTCACTGCCACACTATGCTGTAGAGGAGAAGATTTTACTGAGACTGAAGTAATCCATGTAACAGTAAGAGCAATAATTAAAAAAACAAACATCCAGATGTGGCATTGTGTGTTTTTAAGCAGTGCAAACATGCCAATGATGCGTCGCTGTCAGCTTGCTCTAGCGTTCAGTTTTTCTATAGGTTACTTTTTGGACAGTACTGGAGAAGATATATACGTAGGTTACTCTGAAAGTAATGCCTCCCATTTATTTCCATGGATACTACAACAGATACAAAGACAACAATAACACTGATAGTGTTCTGTAGCGAAGAATATGCTCTATTTTTTCAGCATAGGCACCACCCCTAGCTGTGCATTCCTGCCAGCCACGAACAAGAGCCTGCATGCCACGCCAACACAAGTCTGTACCTGTGGAGGTGACCCACTGTTGCTAGTGCTGTTGCTGAGATGCACCACCCACTGCCTCACTGTGCTCACATCCGCTGTTTGGGCTCCATAAACATTCAGCAAGTGTTAATGAATGTCAATGGGAGCTATGCTTTCCACATGGAGGAATTCGGTCACTTTTGCTTCATCAGATGCCATGTTGTCAGACCAGACTGCCCTTCTGCCACCATCTACAGCACGGCAACAACAGGAATGTTTCCACCAGTATTTTCTTACTATCTCTACTGCCATACCACCACCAGACACCTCTGCCATCATGGGTCAACACAGTGAAACATGTGGCATTACTTTTGGAGCAGCCCTCATATATTTGGGACAGATCTTTGGTGTGACTCAAGACACACACACGTTCCCCTGCTCTTTCTGGAAGTTTGCAGGATTATGCACAAGTCAGTGAAGTATTTTATCAAGCCTAGGGAATTCATGAAAGCAACCCAACACTCTATCCATCTCAGGAAAATAGCACTGTGAAAGAGCAGCTTTTCATTTTAATAACAATTCCAGATTCCTAAGTGATTGTTCTGTACAATAGATAGGGTTTACAAACTGAATACATAAATGGCATAAGCGCCTAAAGAAAAAAAAACAAACAAACCCTAGGCTTTTCATTCTGAGAATAACCTGATCTAAAGATGTGCATCACATTGCACTTTGTACCATTATACTACTGAAACTGCAATAACATCTGTTACCTCTGAACACAGACCTGAGATTAAGTATGCTATGTAACATGGACTAATATGTGTATACTAGGAGATACCACACTGTAGATGACTTTATAGAGGAATAATTTCTGCATGAGTATTTCAGGCAGAAATGGCCTTTCCTAGAAACAGTATTTAGACACATGGCAAGATTTCAAACAATGCAATTTATGAAAACAATGAAAATTTGAGTAACTGCTTGCAGTTCTCATTCTGTAAAGGAAAGCTTTCATTCTGTGGTCTGCTGCCCCCCTTTACTTCGACAGTGAGTTATAGTCCACTACTTACTTCATTTCCAGCAGTTTCAGTTTATGTTGTGTTGTCTGCAGACTCAGCTGAAGGTCGCATTTGGTAGTCTCTGCAAGTAGATATTTCTGATGCAGTTGCTCTAGTTTTCTGTTGTCAGATTCATGTCCTCCGTATTCTCTGCAAATCTGAAGAATACAATTTCATGCCAGATCATCTTTACCTTTCACTGGTTACTGACACAGTGGCACAATAGTAATGATTAAAGAGGCTACTCCTCACTGTGTCCTAGTTCCAGGGATTTAAAACAAAACTGACTATAACTGAATTTGGGTGCTGCTTCTAAAAAGGTATTCCAAGATCCTGCTTTCATTTAGTTTTCAGCATGCTGTGCTGAAGTTTGATTTGGAACATGTACCAGTGTGCTTTTAGATCATGTCCAACATCTCCTTTTACTTTTTACGCTTCCCAAAGAATGCTCTTTTTCAGTTTACTATTAAAACTCAAATTTCCCGGATTAAAACTTAAAGTACTGACACGCACATTAAATGTTCTGAAAATCAACTCAACAAATAAGGAAATTAAAGATCATAGGATAATCCTTCATTCTAGTGCTAGGGAAAAACATGGGAAGTGAGAATAAAATAAGATGAAGACTTTTTCATACTGAGGGTATATCTTAAACATGATGTAAAGGGCACACATTGCCTTACCTTTTCAAGCTCTTCTTCCACTGCTCGCTTTTCTCTAATGGCTCGCTCTATTTGACCCTGCTTTTCACCGCATTCCTATTTCAAAAAGTCATTCAAACAAACTTCTCATTCATATTTCATATATATAAACAACTCATGATAAAAGTTCCACACACTGCTACCATCTACTTTCGCTGCTCGTTGTCCCTTATGCAAACTAAGCTGTACAAAAGAGATGTGAAGACGCTCTATACTGGAAATTGTTACACAGCAGTAACAAGCTGTCTGCAAACAGGCATCTGTGAAGACCTGGTACAGATCCAGAGCTATAGTAGGATCTATTGGAGCTATATGAGGCCCTATAGTAGATCCTACAGGACCTACACAGGTGCATTAAAGTCTAGCTCGCTCCCCTTCCCCTGACAGCACAAGAGACCGAGGGTAGGATCTAGCTCACTAGTTACCTATTTGCAGAGAACTAAAAACAGTATCAGTTCTATTCCATACATCTGCTTATTTGCCCTCATTTCTTTGCCTTAGCCTTATGGCAAATGCAGACAGGTAGGAGACATCAGAATTGCCAGCTGTAGGGAAGTTGCAACTTGTACAAGTATCACATACTTGTATCTTCTAAGTGTGACTGAAACACCAGGGCTACGCAGCATCGGTGCCTGTTAGCACACCGTGTGTGCAGGCAAACTGTTAGACTGCTGGGGCTGAAATGAAAGTTTCTTGTGCAGTCAAAAATATTTCTACTGGCCATAATACAAACTTAGACACAATTCCTTACAGAAAACACTGTAAACAAAGCAATTCTAGTAAAACCTCTCGAAGGGGCCAAGATAAAATATCCCAAGTATACCGTAATTGACCCGTGTATGCACATAAAAAGCATTTTAAAATTACAAAAGAAAAACACTATGATTGCTTATTTGCAACTAATCACCAGTAACTTCTATTTAACAATAAAGAGAAACACAAGTCTAAAGAAAGTATATTAAACCTCTTCGTCTAAAACGAAGAACCTCTCTTCACCAAACTGCTAATAATATTATGTAGGATTTTACTTGACTCATTTTTATATTTAATTAAATATTCAACTTGACTAACTAAAGTCTCAAATGTTTTGCTAGTGCAAACATTCTCAAAAGTCAACCATACCGTACCATATGAAGAGCTAAAAGTTCTTCTGTTAATTGAGAGATCTGCACATTATATTGTTTCTTTGCAGAGTCTACCTGTGGTCAAAAAGCAAAGCAAAACTGAACGATTAATATTGCAAACTATTTCTTCATGCCATTTTAACCTACAGAATCACAGAATCATTGAGATTGGAAAAGGCCTTTAAGATCATCAGTTACAACTATTCACCTAACACTACAATTCCACCACTAAGCAGTGTCCTTAAGCACCACTTCACACATCCTCCACACCACCATCCACAATACCTCCCGGGATGGCGACTCTGCCTCCTTCATGTTCCAATGCCTAACTACTATTTCCACAAAGAACTTCTACCTGATATACAATCTAAACCTCACCAACACAACTTGAGGCTCAAATATGCTTTGCACACATGTGGTGCTTGTATACAAAAATAGAAGACTGTAATAGCTGACAAATGGTACCACATGAATGTTATCAATCCATATTAC
>NW_024885169.1:7843-117892 GCF_019232065.1 Centrocercus urophasianus | reverse complement strand
CCCCCCCCCCCCCCCCCCCCCCCCCCCCCACCACCACTCAGCAGCCCCATGCAGCGCGACCATGAGGAAGAAGCTTGCCTGGTAATCAGGGCTTGTTTAATAACAAAACTCCAGCTATTGTAGAACAATATTCTCCAGCATCATTGTAATATACAATACAGGGAATGCTCTCAGCAATCTGAGAAGGTTACGAGCCGCGGCAGTCGGCTCCGTAGGGGCGTCCATTCCGTGCACTTCGGCACAGCCCACAGCTGCCGGTCCGGTCCGTGCGCGGGGGGCCCCGTTCGGGTCCGTGGAGGTCTCTCTCAGCGGCACAATATGCGGTCGGCAGCGGCCATGCACGGAGCCTGCAGAAGGGGAAGCGGGCGGTCAGTGTGAACGGGGCTGGCACAACAGGACGGGGCACAACCGGAGGAGGACCGGGAGAAGCGCAGGGAGAATGGGAACGTGACCCGGGGGTCGGGAAGGATTCGGAAGGGCTGCACTCACCTCGGGAGGCTCAGCAGCAGCGGGGGGCCGGGGAGGGCCAGGCTGCAGCGCGAGCTGCAGGTCCCAGATGTAGTCGATCACGTGCTGCAGGAGCTCCACTTTAGAGACCCTCCGGTGCCGTGGCAAGGTGGGCACCAGCGCCCGGAGACGCGAGTAGCAGCCCTTCATGTCATACAGCAGCGCGGCGGCCGCCTGCTCAGCAGCTACAGCTCCCGGGCCCGGCCCACAACGGGCGGCTTCCCCGGGCCGCACGGCTTTCAGCGCCCCACCGGGACCGGCGGGCAGAGGCGAAGGAACGGCGGCAGCGACCTTCATACCGAGCGGCGGCGATGGGACCCTGCGGGCGGCCGTAGGAGCTCTGCGCTGTGCAGCGCCAATTATAGAGCGCCACCGACGGGGGGGCGGAGCCTCGTGGCGAGCGAAGACCAATAGCAGCGCAGAGGGGGCGGAGACAGCCGCGCCAGCCCCATTCATGCGCCCCGACGGGCAGCGCCTTAAAGGGTCCGCAGCCTGGAGAATGGAGTTGGGGGGGTGCTCAGAAATGCGAAGGGAGTTCTAGGGGGTGCGGGTCCTCTCAAGGTGCGGGATACAAGCAGGCACCGCCCCGCCGTAGTTCCATCGGCAGTGACCCCGTGGGCTCCCGACGCTGTGTCTCCCTGCACCCTCCCGGGATCCTCGCATTCCCGGTTCCACTCAGCCCAGCGCACCCTCTGCACCCCAGGACACGCAGCCCCGCGCTTCCCGCAGCCTCTCTCCCTCTTCTCCCTCTCCCAGCCCTGCCGACCCCACGCGCTCACTGCAGCCCCCAGGGCCCCGTGTAGCCCCCCCCCCCTCCTCCTCCCGCCTCCCCAGACCGTTAGACGCCAGGGCCGTGACGTCACCCATTCATAAAACTCCGCGCGCTGTCAGCGCGGCGCCGCGCGGGCGGTGCCCATGGCGACGGGGGCGGAGTGGGGCGGGGGAGGGGGGGCACCTGCAGCCCGACCCGGGAACGGGACACGGCCACCCCTACGGAGACACAGGAACGCGGGAACACGGCCACCCCCATGGGGACACGGTGACACCCAGCTCGGGGCGCCGGTGAGCGGCACCTGGGGCCGGTTGGGCGGTGGAAACCTTCGTGCGGTCTGAAGACGAAACAGAAACCCAGTCCTTGCCCTAAAGGGCTTCCGATCTAAGCGTTAATTAGCGTTAATGATCGCTACCTCAGCTCACACCTGCAGGGAGGTGCGGTCACGGCTTTGCGGGGGCCGGGCAGCACCGAGCGGGGCGGCTGCGTGGGGACCCCCGCCCCCCCGGCACAGCTGCGGGCCTTCCGGACACCGTGCGGGCAGCGCGGACACGTGGGTACGTAGGTGTGTGCACACATGCACGAGAGGTTCACACGCACAAAACCTCGTAGATGCACACACACACACATGCACGTACGTGGATGCAGAAACACGCGTGGACAGACGCACGTGCATACAGCAGGTACGCTGTGCGGGGGTCGGTGCGCAGGCGTTGCTGTGGCTGCGAGGGGCCGCGCCGTCCTGCCCTAGTGGCAGGGGTTTGTTGTAGGTCAGACCCCAACCTCCTCCCCCGTGTCCATCCCATGGCTCTGCGCAGAGCCGCAGCAGCCTTCCCTGGATCGCAGTGAGTTAAAGGCCTCCCCTCATCCTCCTCCTCTGCAAACAGGGAGCAGTCCTGGAGAGCGCTGCACACAGAGGGCCTTTAACCCCATCACCTTCGGCTCTGCCCTGCCAGCCTGGCTGTGAGAGCCGCATCCCCCAGTCCCTCCATCCCTCTGCCCCCTCCACCCCCACCCCGCCGCCTTTGTGAGCACCTCCAGCCCTCTGTCACCATCCCTCTGTCCCAGTGCGGTTCCCAGGGTGGGCACAGCTCTGGGGTCGCCCCCTCCATTCAGAGCCCCGCGGAGGGCCTGGTGCTGCCCGGTTCCCACCACGGCTCTCAAAGCCACTAATTAGCCCCCATCTGGCGGTGCTGGCCTGGCCGCGGCGGGGAGGCCGAGGACATTGTGCACAGGAATGCCTTTCAGCAGAGCCGGGCGCCCGCCAGCTGCACCGCCAACAATACGCCACGGCTGGGATGAGCCAGCCCTGAGCATCGGCCACCCCGGGTGGTGAGGGGACAGCGATGGGTGTCCCGTGGTCGCCCCATTCCATTAGGTGGCTCTGAGGGACCCCCCTTGGCACGTTGGGGTGCCGGGGATGCCAGCCCTGCACCGCTGCCTCGGCCGCAGTTGGGAGCGGGTGTGCCGGTGTCTGCGGGCAAGACGGATGGCTTCATTTCCATCTCAATTCTGGGAAAGGGGCACACGGTTCGGTAACAGAGGCCTCGGCCATATGGCGCTGGCGGGGCGCAGCCTGGCCGGGATTGTGGCTGCTTTGCGCCGAGTAGGGGTTGCCCAGCAGCAGAGCACATCAAAGCCTCGGGCCGTTCCCCCCACCGCGGCACCGGAGGGACCACACAGGGCACAGCTGCACCGCCTGTGCTGTGGAGATGATAGGGACGCTGCCACAGCCCCATGGCAGCACCCAGCCTCGTGCAGGGCTCCGCAGCTTGGCTGCATTTTGGGGGCTGGGGCTTAGGATGGATTTTGCAGCCCCTAGCCCAAGCAGCAGCAGCAGCATGATAGACTCAGGAAGGACAACGTGTCCCAGTAACACAGATCGGGATGCAGACACACGGCTGAGCACGGACCTGCATGGATGCACAGATCTGCAGACACCAGGATTCAGGCTGGCTGTCCTCCAAGTGAATGGAGGCCCCAGGCTGTGAATACACACCCCAAAACCCAGATTGGGGCTGTGCATTGCCTCCAGCTTAGCCATCCCTACCATACGGCTCCTCGGCACCTCACCCTACCCTGAATAGGGCTCCTGGCATAGCAGGGCACTGTGGAGCTCCAACCTTGCCGTGTGGCCACCGGCACCCGTTACACAGCTGGAGAAGGGCTGAGGCCTGAGAAAAGCCCCCCTGCGTTCCCCTCCCACCTTCTCCCTTCCCGTTCCCGGCTCCATCCGCTGCAGCCCAGACCAGCTGGAGCCAGGCGGCCCTTCCTGGGATTTATTCCAGCTTCCTGCCCCTCCTCGCCAGCAGGCCGGGGATGGGGCTGCTCTCTCCTGCTTCCTCTCCCAGCTCACAGCCGACGGTCAGGCGCCGGCACTCCGTGGGACCCCGGCTCTCATCAGCAGCACCCCCCAATTTGCACTAGGCATCTCCGTCCCGTGGTGCTGCAGCTGGGCTGGGGGATGCTTGGACAAAGCAGATGCAGTGGGGTGCTGCATCCAGCACACATCCCCACATCCCTGCTGGGTAAAACACATGGTTGTGAGCAGCAACCCCGAGCAACAACACTTCTTAACTCCATGCTTGGCATCTGAACCCCCTTTGCACCCACAGCCCATCCCGCCGGGGCACAGGGCTCAGCTGCAACCCCTGGTAAAAGGGGCGCATGCCCACGGGCATCTGCATAGCTTTCCAACCCCAAGCTTCACAGCTGCAGCAGGCTGGCTCTGTCCTGTCCCCCCAGCTCCACACATTGAGGTTTCACACCGGAGCCGGGGCGTTTGCATTTCCGTGTCCTCCCCCTAAGCCGGAGGGACCCTGCGGGGAGGGGAAGGTGGCCCAGACAGAGCGGAGCCGTGCAGCCTCTGCAGGACCCAGGTGCAGCACCGGCGGGTGAGCCCGGGGCCGCCCAGGCGCCAGCTTTGCTCCCAGCTCCTTGCAGGGCCTGAACGCTTCCTTCCCTCCGGGCCCTGCCCCGCTTATCGACCAGGCAGGGCTGGGGTGACCCCGCTCTCCCCTCTCACTGCCTTCCGCTCCTCATGTCGCAGCCCTGAGCTCTTGGAGAGCTCCCAGCAACCCGCTGTGCTCCCGCTGCCCTCAGCTCTGTGGGCAGGAGGAGGGAGCGAGGAGGCAGCAGGCAATGCAAGGGCGAGGCCTGGGGTACAGCGTGGGCCCCAACGCAGTCCTGAGTCCTTCAGAACCCCAAAAGCTGCACGGGGATGAGCGCAAAAGCATTGGGGCACGAGGATGCTCAAGCCTGGGAGGAGGCAGAGCCCCATAGGTTGTGGTGGCGGACCCACAGCCCAGGGCAGGGCGCAGCACCCCACGGCACAGCCCGTGTCATTTTCCATGGGACGCTGGAGGCTGCTGAAATCACATCTGGAGTCTAGACTCAGCGACTCCATGGGCCGGGCCTGTCGGCCGCACCGTACCCAGGCCCTGCTGCACACTGTTTGCTTAGCTGGAGGTATTTAATTGGAATTAAAGTGGCCCCTCTTGTTTTTGCGGACAGGGCTGTTGGAAAAGGAGCTGTAAGTCATAGAAAACATCTGTAGGAGGCTGCGAAGGGTCATTAGATGGCAGAATGCAAGGCGCCACTTTTAGTGCTCACAGCCGACGTGGGGAATAATAGCTCAATATGGCTTTTGTGGAGGGGCTGCCAAGCCAGTGAGCACTTTCTATTTATTCTGGCAGAGGGGACAGCTAGAGAGATGCAGGATCCTCCACACGCAGGCCCTGAGGCAGCCATGGATGACACCGCGTGCTGTGAGCTGCACACAGCCCCCTCCTACCCCAGGGACTCAAACTTCCCTACTGGGCACAGCAGCTAAGGCCCTAAACCTGGGTCTGTGGCAAGAGGCCAGGGAAGGGCAGAGCACTGCAGGAGGGGAAGGTCTCTTAGAAACAGTCAGACCAGACCAGGGGCCCAAATCCCACGGGAAGAAAAAGGCTGCCGGAGGGGTCAGGACTCCCATCTGTGGCTTGTGCACCAGGTTCCAGCAGCCAAAAATCACGGCCCCATTACCTCTCCTTCCTTTGAGATGGTTTAATATGAGAGAAAGCAAATGCACAATACAAAATTTAAAAACCGGCCTGTGGTTTGTCCCCTGCCTGCTTTGCACTCACGTAGGAGACAAAGCAAAGGAGAGTGTGGCTGCACGGCCCCGGGGGGCAGCAGGAGGGGTGGATATGTGGTGTACATCAATCCCCACCTGGGCGGCTGCTCCAACACACACAACACGATGCTCTGGCACAACTGTTTCGTCTGTCACTTGCGAAGGGTCTGGAAGGGCCTCAGCCCAGCGGCGCCAGGGTTGGTCCATGGGCAAGGTCACTTCTCTTTCTTGTCACCTTCTATCGTCTCCTCTTTGGAGGCCCTCAGCACCTCCTTGGGGGTAGAGCTCTCCTCGTAGCTGGGGACAGAGAAATGAGAGCAGAACGGTTATCAGGGTCAGCCCTTCTCTGGGGATTGGCATGTGTCAGAACCCAGCCCAGAGCCTGGTGCACCCAGGAGCCTGGCACTGTGTGTTTGGGTTTGTACAGTCAGTACAGTGACTGAGGTCTGGGTGGGCTCCTGCCACTGGCCATAGGGAGATGAGCGCTGCCCCACTGCAACCACCCTCAGCCACAGGGGGGAAAGAAGGGGGGACACAGAGGGGCCAGGCCAGCTCCACAACTGGGCCCTAATGGAGGAAACCTGGGAGCACACCAGGGCAGAGATTTCAGCCTCTTTCCCTTTTCATGATTTCTGCCTCGCAGAGGAGGGGCAGCCAGCCCACAGCAGTAAGGTGACAGCTGCTGCATGGGGAAAGGGCAGAGCTGGAACAAGCCCCTACCTGGCCAGAGCGACAAAGAAAGGGCACCGCGTGCAATTGCTACATGGCACTGGGGCTTTGCTGCCGGCGTCGGCGGGGACAGGGCTGTTTCTGCTGCATGGAATCAGCAAGGCTGGCTGGCGAGCCGGACACGGTGGGGAAGTGGGTAAGTCTTGGTGTGTGCGGCAAGATTTCAGCAGAGGACTCATAGCTGCAGGAGACAGGAAGCAGGAAGGGAAAGGGGGAAGGACAGGACAGAAAGGAGGGGGGGAGGGGGGGAGAAACAGAAAGAAAAAGCAGAAGAGTTTCTGAGTGAGATAGCTGCAAACCTAGCACCCTGTGCAGGCAGAACAGGATCCCCTCCGTCTGCTGGTACCTCCAGGCTGGCCCAGGGCCATGCTGTGAGGGCTGAGACTCAGGGAAGAAGCAGCTCCTGAAGGCATGCATGAAACCGGACAGCTGGAACCTGTGGGGGTACGAGCCTGGATGCTGTACTGGCAACGAGAGCAGCACAGGGGCTGTGTGGGCAGCAGACCCACTGCCTTGCGTGGGGCTGGAGGACAGAGAAGTCTTCCCACACCTGACATCTTAAGATGCAGAGCAGATGGGAGTGGGAGGCTCAGAAGGCTGAGCCAGCTCTGCTCCACGAGGACCCCTTCCCCAGGGCTGCAGCACAGAGCTACCACTGCCCACCCTGCAGCACAGCCTGCACAGAGCCTGGCTGCCCTCTCCCAGGCACTTTATGCATGGCTGAGACCCCAGGGATTGACTCAGAGGAGCTGGTGCAGCACAAAGGTGCAAGGGAGCCACACCTGGGTGGGGGGGGGATTCCTGCAGCACAGGCCTCTGGCCTGCAGGTTAGGAGCCTTGCCACATCCTGCTTTCTCTGACAGCAAATAGAGTGACTTCAGGGGGGAGCAGGCAGCTTTGCTGCTGGTGCAGCCCATGCTTAGTGCTCTACGTGTCCTTATTCCTCCATAGGCAACTGCCAGGCTCCCCGAGCACCGCACTGACCCAGGGGCCAGCCCTGCAGCTTGTCTCTCCCATGTGTTTCCTGGCACAGAGAGGAGGTGCTGCTGCGAGCAGCTGAGTCACCACACACAGGGAGAGCGGCTGCAGGATCCCAGGTGCACAGGAAGGACGATCCCAGGACACTCAGTGCCTGCAGCAGCGTCAGAAGTAAACATCAAAGCAGGGGCAGGTGCTGCAGGGCTGTGGAGCCAGCCCAGCTGACAGCCCGGTGGGAACACGCATACCTGCATCTCCCAGGGGAGGGGAAGGAGGCCGGGGGCAGCCCTGTTCCCCACTGTGCAGCTGCTACAGCCCAGGCCCCACTCAGGCACTGTTTTGCCCCTGAGCAGGGTGGGGGGCTTGTACTGGTCCCCCCCCAAGCACAGGAACTCCAGCAGCCCTGGTGGGATGCTCCCTTCCCTTCTTTGCTTCAGGTGTTTTCAGGCAAGCAGCTGTGCTGGGGCCACCACAGCCTCAGGCACACAACAGCCAGCACAGTGGATAAACAGCTCCCTGGCAGCCTGAGGGGGAGGGGGATCTGCTCTGCCTGGAGCAAGGGGACAGCATGCAGGAGACCAAAGCCCACCTGTCTGCAGTCAGTGGGAAGTGGCTGGATAAAAGCATTCAAGAGAAGGAGTGCAGCAAAGCAAAGACCCCTTTTTCTAGATCCATTTCCCCATTTCTGCAGGCCCAGGGTTGCAAAGCGCCTCCTTTATCCAAGCACAGAGGCTGGGATGTGCTTGAACCAGCCCTGGCTGCACTCGCAGCTGGATCCAATTCCATTCTCCCCCACCCACAGGCCCTGGGACACAATGACCAAGTATCTCTGCACCAGGTGTGCGGTCCCACCCTCCCCTGCCTGCCAGCGCATGGGAAGAGCTTGTCACCAGAGCGTAAAGCAACACCAGATGCTGCCTGCCTGTTGGTACGGCACCAAGGCTCCCACACGGCTACGAGGAGGTGGCTGGAGCCAGGGCCAGCGTGTAGAAACACAGACCCACTCCCTCCGCCTACACGCATGCACTCACACACACGCAGAGCATGCCCAGATGAACCCGTCCCTCCAGCTGTGCCCAGGCCTGGGAACATCTGCACGCTTCACGCGCTCCAACGCCCCAGGCAAAACAGCCCTGTCCCCAGCTGAGGCTCACCTGAACATTTCGGTTACTTCTCCTTTTGCCAAGGCCACGAGAAGCGGGAATCCGATGCACGCAGGGACCAGGTACAGAAGAGCAGGCTGCCAGGAAGGAAAACAATTGTGAAACCAAACCACAAATTCACCCAATCCTCAGTAGGAGGGCAGGGAATGCTGGCCTTCTCCCTCTGCACCTGTGGCATCTGTCACAGATTGGTTAAAGCTCCAGAAAGCTGCTTCAAGAGCAGCTCATTTTTCCTTCTAACTTGGCCTCCACGCAGACTGGCAAAAGCACCCACAGCATGCAGCTCCTAGAACCCCCCTTGCTCTGCAGTTCAAGGCAGCTCAGCTGCAAAGAGCCCCCAGAGCACTAACCCAGATGAGTGACGCTGCCTGCTTCAGCAGGGCTCAGTTCCAGGGCTCTGAGCAGGGGGAAAGGCACAGGAAAAGCAAAGCCAAAAGAAGGAATGCATCTACTTTTTCCTGACGTGCTGTGGGACACTTGTGGCCAGGCTGGCGTGTCAGACTGCATGCATCTGTGTGAAGCAGCAAAGCAGAGCTTACCTGGGCATGCTTGAAGATGTGCATGATGAATATGGTCAGGCCCAGCCCAAAAATGTAGGCCACAAAGCTGGTGTAGAAATACGTGTGCGTGTTCTTCTTTAAGCTGTAGGGAAGGGAACAGAGCAAAACTTGTCTTGGGCTGGGGCTCTGGGGTGCCAGTGGCTGAAAGTGAGCCAGCTCAGCTATGCAGGGCATCTCCTGCCATGCTCTGTCCCTGCTCATGGGCCACCACAGGCACTGCCACCAGCACAGCCCCCAGTCCCATGAATGCAGTGCAGGCCTGGATGGGTTAACACCAATGCACGGCGGTGGGAAAGGGAAGGAGGTGCACAACCCTGCTGCTGGACAGCTGCAGAGCATAGGGGTCAAGGCTGGGACACAGGAGAGGTCCCACAGCTGCTTTCCCCTGGCAGCCCGCTCCAGCACACGGTGTTTTATTATGGGCAGGCTGCAGGAGCTGGGATTCCCAGCAGGTGCAAGCAGGATGTGGGTGGGAACACCTGGAAAGGCTGGCACAGACTGGGAGGGTCTGTGCAACAACAACAGGAATGAGGCCACACCATGGCAGTGGCACGAAGCTGCCCGTTCCCAGCTGCTCCTGAGCTGGAGACATTCAGTGTGGGGTAACTGCTGAAAGCTACACCCTGGTGGCAGGTGCAGCTCCCTGCGTAGGAAGGAGCTGCGTTCCCCAGCATCTGCCCAGAGGCAGTGAGCACTGCCAGGCCTTGACTGGCACCCATGTGAGCAGCACGTCCCAGCTGCCAGCATCTCAGCTCTTTCCCACGCTGTCTCTGCTTCCCCCCCCCTCCCCTCTCTGCACAGCTCCTGCACTTTGGTGCGTGAGCCAGTGAGGCCCAACAATGCTGCTGGCCTGGCCCCCTCCCAAGGCTTGCCTTTCTGCCCTATGCACAGCAACGCTCACCCCAGCATTCAGGACTTACCCACACCCCAGCCCTGCTCATCTCTGCGTTTCCAAGAGCTTCCTCCTGCACCTCGCTCTTCCTGCTGCTCTTCCACATCCCCACCCCAAGCCCCAGATGAGAGCATAACTGTGCTACCAGCTCGTCCTTTTCTTCTACAACAAACAGCTCACGACACTGCAAGATTCAACCTGTCAGCTCCCTTCCCGACCACCCACTCACCTGATGTCAAAGCGCAGCAGCAAGGCGATGAAGATCCCTGCAGGGAGAAGGGGAAAGGATGGAGCCCGACAAAAGGCTGAGCAACCCCACTGCCCCCGTGCGGCCATCCCTGGGCTCACAGTGCCCTCTCGTGGCACGAGGCACAGGGACGGCACTCGTGCAGCACCCAGCCCAGGTGGGAGGCTGTGGGGCTCTGGCAGAGCAGAAGGCAAAGCAAGGTGAGGTGAGGAAGCCGCCTGCTCAGCTCCCCACGGCCACTTCAGAGGCAATCCCGGTCCTGTCCTCCCTCATGTCCTTACCTGGAATGACAATGTCTCCCAGCCCCAGCATGGCAAAGTTGTCAGCCTCCAGGCCCTTCTCCAGCAGGTCCTGAGGGAAAACCACTACGAGCAGAGAAAGGCAGTGAAGGAGAGAATGGGCTGAGCAGACTCAGCACTGCTGAGCCTGGCAAAAAGTGACAAAGGCAGGACCTCCAGCCCTACCCCAGGCCTCTGCGGCTCCCCTCCTGCTTCAACCCTGGGCACTGGATGGGAAACTGAAGGATTCAGGACCTGCCCCACTTGCAGGTTTCACCCACAACTCCCAGGACCGAAGCCACTGCCCACCCTGCAACCCCTCAATTCACCCCTCCAGCGTTGCTGTTGTTGGGTTTGGGCTAACTGCCACCCCTGGCAGTGCTGGTGAACACAGCCAGCTAAAGGCTCTGCAGTCCCTCCCCAACACCCGGCTGATGCAAGTGGTTCTAGAAGCCCCTTCCTGCCTTCATCTCGTCTTCCAAACCCAGTGGCTGGGGCAGAGCTGTGGGTAGAGCATGAAGCTGCTGCTCCTGCACACAGGGAACAGCTACTCACGTTTTATTGGGGCCTCAAACGATTTGGCAACTGTCACCATCACGTTGGTACCGAAAACCTAAGGGAAAGCAGAGGAGTCTGGGGTGACCATGGCTGCATGGGGGACAGGCATACCATCGGTGGCATGAAGCTACAGGCAGCTTTCCCACCAGCAGTACCGAGAGGATACAGACAGGCTATCCCAGCTCCTGGGGAGAGGGCACACAGAGGGAAGCCATTGGGCCTGCAGCACAGACCAGGCTGCATTCAGCTCCACTGAGCCAATGTGACACAACATATGAAAAGGTGCAGGGTGTCACTGTGAGTAGGAGCCCTCGGCTGAGGGTCCCGACCACCAGCAGGCTGCCTGCTTCAACAGGGACCAGAGCACTCAGCAGACGAGCAACATTTTGCCCTGAGGTCATTTATCACTATTGCACTGTCAGCTTTAAACGTTGGTATTTTTTGGAGAATGGACTGTAAGCACACAGGTCAACCACCCTTATTTCTGTTCCTTTCCAGCTCCCAGCCTCCAGTCTTGGCTACACCAGCAGTAAGCAAATAAAGCACACGCTGGCTAATGCTAGAGCTAGTGATTAATGAGAAGTCCTAGAGCAAACACTCCAAGGTCTGTATGCTCTGCACTTTGCCAGGAAGTGACTGACAGGACTCTACACTGAGACCAGGAAAAAGCACTATATGCAAGTTCTCCTCAGGATTATGCAGGGACACTGTATCATTGGTTGACTGAGCAATCCCTTTTCCTTCTTGAAACCTTCCTTGGATCTCACTGCAATTAAAGCCGTGCCAAGATCCAAGTGCCTGTTCCCTGCAGAAGGGCACAGCAAAGGGTTCTCCACTTTAGAGAGACTGATCAGGAATGCCAACCTTGATGGGCAGCAGCAGGAAGCGAAGAACATGGAGCATGGTGTTTTCCAGAACATCCTGAGGATGCTCACACCCCAAGCAGAGCACAAGGCACTGGTAAGGGTAACTGCTCCCAGTCCACTGCACTGGAGGAAGCAGCACGCAGACCAAGAAGCTGCACAGCTGACACCTCTGACACAGGCAGCACTGGCCAAGTACAAAATAAGACACAGTAGCCAGGCTTAAACAGTGAGGGATTACTCAGGCAGCTGTAGCACTGCTGGACAGATCTCAAGGTATGCAAGTTTTAAGGCTTCTGGAAACAGAGCAATTCAGAAAGTGGATGCAGGCAGGAAAAACTGAGGAATACAGACATTACACAGGACTCATGAAAAAGGGATTCCGAATCCCTGCAGAAAGATAAGGAGAACCTCAGAATAAAGACACTGGAGTGCTGTACTGGCTGAGGGAAAATGCCTGGAAGCACTCCAGTATTTAGTTCTCTGTGCAAGAAAACAGAAGGATGCTAAGGAAGCTGCCAGATGACAGAGCTGAGGAACTAATACAAGCAGGATCGGTGTTATCCCAGAGCAGCCTCATCTGCCAGCCAGGCACAGGGCAGCCCTTAGTTATAAATGCAGATCACCAGGACGGGATGTGCTGAACACATGGGCAGCCTACAACAGCCAGGCTCCCAGATGAGATCCCTGCCCACGCTGGGATCTCCAAGTCAAATATTTTTTAAGATACAATTGGTGATCCCCATTCTGTCATCAGTTGATTCTGTCGTCATCCCCACCACACCCTTTTGGGCTGAGGAGACGGAAATCCTGAGTAAAAGTTCATGTCCAGCCAGCATGCTGCCTCTGAAGAGGCACAAGGCCACGCACATGCCTTCTGCCAATGGCTGCAACTCGCATCTGCCCCAGGGAAAGCTCCTGTTTACCCAGAAGACGTCGTAGATGAAGAGGCCCCCAAGCAAGATGCAGCCAGTGCTGACGTTGTTCAAGTGCAGCAGCTCCACTCCATTGAGGGAAAATGCCAGCCCGAAGAGATTGTTGGCAATCCAGTGCTGAAAACAACAGAAAAGGAGATCTGGGTTCCACGGCACATGCAGAGCCATGGTCTTGCATCCCAAACCCCAGCCTTAGCCCAGCAGCCCCCAAGGACAGTTGAGGCCCACTCACCTTCCTCAGCAGGTACCAGACCCCAACAACACTGCTCAGGGCCAGGCACACGAGATCCTTGGTGTCAAACTCGTAATTCACTATTTCTGCAATAAAACACAGAAGTCATGCTTGAGGCAGCCCTGCCAGCTCTCCTTCCTGCGCAGAGCAGAGAAGGCCAAGTTCACAGCAGGCACCAACACAGACCGCAGTGCTGCAGCCCCAGAAGAGGGGACTCTCTTCCTGCACACGGCCACATCCACAGTCACCACATCCAACCTGCACGTGAGCATGCAGCCTGCACTGGCAAGACCAGACCTTCTTGTCAGACTCTGCCACATGGACAGCATCTGTGATACTTCTGTCAGCAAGGAAATTGGATTCAGACACTCTCCTATGGCAGATCTGCTCACTCTTCCTGCACCCAGTTAACTCCTGCTGGTATCAGTTGAAGTATTCCTTTACCAGTAAGGCTACTGGGCAGACACTTACCAAATCACAGCCTACCAGTGCAGAGACTTGAGTCAGACCAGTGGAGGCAGCACTGCAGTCAGTACTACATCATCCAGTGAGCTTAAAATGCATGCGTTTAACATCAGCTCCCCCTCTGTAACACTGTTTCTGGGGCTTCCCTGCCAGGCACAGGTAATCAACAGGGAGAGTGCCAGCCAGTGTAAGATGAAGCACATGTCCGTGCAGAGCTGGCAGGGCTTACAGTAGGACACACAAGGCACAGCAAGGAGCAAGAAGCAAGTCTCTGAGGCTGTTTTGAAGGGCTGCATGTTGAAACAAGCGAGCAAGAAACAGAAACAGACTGGCAAGCCAGCGTACCTTCCTTGCTCTCCCCGGAGCCCTGGGTGAAGAGGAGCTGGTACTGTTTGTTGGGGAAATTTGCAGGGAAGAATCTGTTCATCATGGGGCTGAAACGAAAGTTGGAGAAAAGGAGAGTTCTAGAGAAACCCCACACGGGGCCCTGCCTGCACCTCTGCAAGACAGCACTGCAGCACGAAGTGTCAGCCTCCCAGCAGGACAAGGAAGTCTCAATTTTTGCCATGTCAGGGATCTAGTGTAATCCCCAGCTTGTCACCAAGCAGGGGAGCTCATCCTCCCCAGAGGTCTGATTTGCCTGCATGTGGCTGTCCCTAGAAACGCTCTAAGGAAAGAGACACAAAGCATCACGTGCAGGAAGCAAGAACCCATCCTTGGTGTGCACACACTGGAGACAAACAGTCCCCACACACTCTATGGGTCTGCTCACCCAGAACTGACTATGCCACTGGAAGACAGCTCTGCTACCGAGCTGAGAACAACGATGAAGCCTGAGCAGAACAGCAGAACTGCTCTAGGGAAAGCATCTAGCCCCCAGTGTCCCACAGCTCAGGAAACAGGAAACAGATTTTAGTGCATCTGTTACTCAAACAGCACGAGGTTTCAGCACTTTGCACCAAACACTACTGCAAGATACCAAGGATGGTGCCACAAGATCAAGCTGCCAGTTTCAACTGTTCCAGAAAAGAGAACAGGGGTATTGAAAAGCTCTGCCCTCCACAGAGCAGTGAGGACAGTGCCAGGCCAGAGCAGCTCCTTAGGGTGTGATGTTGGTGGGACACACACTTACCAGGAGCTCAAGGCAGGAAGGACTCCTGAGCCTTTGGGATGACCTGGCTCCCCTAGGAAGGGCTCACAGCACACTCAGGACATGCCTCCCCAAAAAGCTTTCCAGATCCACCAAGAGAAAACAGGCAGCAAGCAGGACTTGGCTCTGCCTCAAAGCACCAAGGCTCCAGAACATCCAAATCAGCCCAATACCATGCAGCCTCGTGACTGCACCCTACCTGATGGTGTGGGATAGGGCGAGGATCCCCAGCACAAAGAAATACATAGAAAGCAGAAGATTGATGTACTCTTGAGAGAATATCTGCAAGACAAAACCACAGAGAGGTTACAACTGCATTCTCCCAGCATGAAGCATAAGAAAGTGCTTAATGTGGTAACTGGCAGCTGCTCCGTTCGTGCCCCAGGGAAACAGGAAGAAGAGTCAGAATAACCCAAATTCTTGCATTGCTAATATAAAATAAATTGGAAAGAGCAAAACAAATGCAACAGGCCTGTGAGTTGTGACACATCTATGAGCCTCTCAGTTACAAAAAAAATAACGCCTGTGCTGCAGAAAGGAGGGCAGAGCCTCCCCACTGCATCCCCACAGGGCAGCTGGAGCAGAGCGAGGCAGCGTGCCACTCCCAGGGCAGCACTGCCTTCCCTGCCCCACTTTAGCAGGGTATTATTAGATCTCCTGCCCTCCAACACACACAATGCCTTTCCTCAGGATCACATCCCTAATTCAGAACATGCTAAAGCCTACGTGCTCACACAGGAGGAAGAATGCTGGAGCACCAGAGCTTAGAGCAGGATGCAAATATGAAATGGAAAAACCACACGCAGTGGTTTCCACGGTGTCATGCTACACATTCAGTGTGTCCTTTCCTGGTGCCCACAGAGGATCCTTGCAAAGGCCAGAACTACGGATCTGGGGGCTGCTTTATTACCCCACCATCTGCAGAAGGTTGGCGGATGCTCTGTCTTACTGCCACTGGCCTAAAGGAGGAGCTGGACTGAACAGGGAACTTGCTTGAAGTCAAGGCACCTTTTCCATTTGGCCTAAAGCATCTGCTGCTGGGACTGCTTCTCTGTGACTCAAGAACTCATTAACTCAGCTTCTTGGATCCGCACATCTAAAGAGGCTTCATCTGGACACCATGGGCTCACTCATGAGCTCATCTTCACCAGCAATTAGCCAGGGTCACAGCTGAGACATCTTCAGAAGCACAGCAAGGAACACCAGACAGCAGCATTTGCAATTCAGAAGTGCTTGGCCCCCTCCAGTTTTGGCTTGTGCACCTCCAGATCACCCAAGGAGGCAGAAAGAGCCCAGGGGTGAGCTCAACTCTCAGCAGCTCTGAATTACACAAAGGCTATGCAGCCTGGGGAGAACTCTTGAGAACAGGCACAGCACAGAGGAGGCAGGCAGTGTGTTCATGGCACATCAACACCGTTTGCTCACTTACTTTAAAGAAGAGGTAGAGGCCCAGAAGGGTACAACTGGCAACAATGGGAAAACGAGCAGCATCTCGGCTGGTAATGGTCTCTGGCATCTCTGAGGAGTTCTGGGGAAGGAAGGAGAGGACACAAATGGATTACCTTGTGGCCCACGCTCTGGCTTTGTACCTGAGCAGACACTCAGGGCTCCATGGCAGCACTGCCATTGGCTCCCAGTCATCTGCAGGGATGCGACTGGATCGCAGGCAAAGCCCAAGATGGAAGAAAGCAGACCTGTCTGCATTTGTCTTTCCAAGGGCTGCCACAATTCACTGCACTTTTCCTCCTGAGAAGGCAGAAACCCTGCCTCCCATACTGACGTTTCTCCTTTTTTGCTTACAGCAATGCTGTGCACCTCGCTGCTCGCGCCTGGCCGTTCCCACAGCCTCCCCATCTGTGCACACCATATGTTGCTCACCCTCTGAATGCCGTTTCTCTCCAATCACCTTCTCATTGCTCACCTCACTTCTGAGCCACCCCTCGTGTTCAGAAGACCCAGATTCCTCAAACCGCTTCGTTCCCCAAACAGCTGTGCATCAACACAGCCAAACCCCCTCTGAGCCACTTCCCAAAGCAGACCCCCAGCACCGGGCAGGACAATTGCCTCCCCAGCTCTTTTCCCACCACAGGAGGCACAGGGGCTGCGCTCTCGGTGCTCAGGGCTGGAATCTCGGGCAGCAAACACCCCAGTCCGTCGCTTCCTAAAGCGGACGAGAGAACAGCAGTGTGGCCAAGGCACAGCCGCTGCCCAAGGGGACACGGCTCCCCGCGGTGTGCAGGAAGAGAAACCCCCACAACACCACAGCCGTTCCCTGCCGCAGACCTGCTGCACGCAGCTCCGGCGCCCGGACCATAAGAACAGCTGACACCATTAAACGGAGGCACGGCGGTAGAAACGGGGGTTCAAAACAACAGCTCGGAGAGGCTAGCGCGCATCCCCCAGCCGCCGGGCTCCGAGCAGCAGGGCTGGGACACGAACCCGGGCCCGCTCGGAGCCGGGCAGCGCGGCGGGGAGCAGCGGGGGTTTCGAAGCGAGGGGGGGCAGGGACAGCCGAGCGCCCAGGGAGCTCCGAGGTCCCGTAAAGCCGGAACGGGGCGTTCGGCCGTGCGGGAGCCGCGCTGCCGGGGGCGGGAGGCCCGGGGTACCTTGCTCTTGGCGCAGCTGACGGAGCGCAGAGCCCCGAAGAAGATGGGCAGCAGCGCCATGAGGACGAGGCTGCCGTAAGCCAGGGCGATGCCCTCGGGAGTGGCGGGAGGCCGGGCGCCGGCGGCGGGCACGGCCTGAGGCCCGGCGCTGCCGTTCTGCGCCTCCGCCATGGCGCCTGCTCCCGCCGCGCGCCAGGGACACGTCCCCCCTACCGACCGGAAGTGCGTCACACGGCGCCGCGTCAGCGCCCGGCAACAGGGGGCGCGTTGCTAGGAGACCGAGCGCCGCACCCCCCTACGGCCCGGGCCAAGGCCTGAGCGCGGCGCTGCGCTCGCTTTGCTGCCCACGGGGCCGGGCCCGGTTATCCTACTGCCTCCTCAACCCCCCCCAAGACCCGCCTTCCACCGTCCGGCCTGACTCCGAGCCCAGATCCCACCGCTGAGAGCCAAAACCCCCCCCTCTCCTCAGTGCCGTGGAAAGACGTCACGCTGTGTTCCCCAGTGCTGTCCCTTAGGAGGGCGCGGGGCGGCACGGCGGGGGCTGCGGTGCAGCGTGGGGTGTGCAGGAGGAGGGTTTGCCTCCTTGGTGGGACGCTGTGAAAGAGAGCGCTGCGGGCCGAAGGGATGGAGAGGAAGGGGGAATGGTTTTGTGCTGCGGGGTCCGGGGGATCCCAGTGCCCTCCCGGCAGGAGGAGCGGATCGCCCTGAGGTTGGCGGGATGGAAGATTTCGATCGGATCCCTTCCAACTCGGGATGCCCGATGGCTGCCGATGCCGTGGCACGAGGTTGGTCCTGCTGACGGATTGCAGTGCTGGGACACTGCGCTGCATCAGCTCGGACATGTTTACCCCACTGCGAGGATCTGTGCTGACATTCTGCCTGAGAGGGGAACACGGCGGCGGCTGCCTAAGTATGGACAGCATTTTTTGAAGGGAGACAGAGGATGGGATGCAGGACAGAGCTGAGCCCGTACCACGTGTGAACCAGGTCTGGGAGTCCTGAGTTTCTCCTCCAGCGCCGGGCTGGTTGTGTGCTCTGCCCTGCTGCACTGTCCCCTGCACACCCTCAGCCCACCTGTAACTGCGCTCAGCAAAAACCTCTCTTGCAGAAATGCCTTGTCAGTGAAAGCAAACTTCCTGTGCTGCTGGACGAAGGCCAGAGCTCTGATGGAAAACTGCCCAAAATGCGTGTTTTCCTTGTGAATATTCCCTTCCTCTGAGCTGCTGGCATCCTGGCCATGTCACCAAGCCACGTCCTCCTCCTCAGTGCCACCCTGTCCTCCTCTCCATGGCTCGGATGTCCCACAGTCCCTGGCGCTGCCTACACCCATCACCACAGCCCTGGTTTGGCAGCTGCTTGATCTGAGGCACAGGCCTGGTAAAAATGGATTTTTCTGCATTCTTTCCATCTAGCAGCAAAGCCCAGAAAGAAGAGTCGAAATTCAGCAGAGGTCAGCAGGAGCTGCCCCTGCCTTTCAGCAGGACGAGATCCTCTGCTGCCAGCAGGGAAATCTCTTCTGTCCTGTTGTGGAAAAGAAGGATTCACGCAGCGTAAACCAGCACTGCACATTGTTATGGGGTGAAATCAGCCTCCTGAACCTGTGGTGTATCCCAGCCTCTGTGATGCCACTGTGGTCCCACCACGTCCCCTCCCCAGGGTCTGGTTTGGGGTTCACAGGTGGCAGTGAGGATCACAGCATCTCCACTGGCTCTGGGAACTGGCCCAGAGCCGAACCATGGGTGGGGAGCAGAGCACAGCAGGGACAAAAAGGCCTGTGTTACATTATTCATTTTTTTTTCCCCCCAATATTTTTCACTTCTTTAAAAAAAAAATAAATCTATTTCAGGACCTGGGGTGATTGATAGTTTCGTATTCCAGGCAGCGGGTGGATGAAAAGCCCTCACAGGAATGCTGATGTGCCTTTCTCTGGGGCTGGTCTCCTGCCTGGACGCTGTCCTTATGGTGTCACCAGTTCTCCCACAAAGAAAAGGGACAGGCAGTGTGCAGCATCCCATCCTATGACACGGCGCAGCGAGGACAGCCAGAGTCCAGGTGACTATAACCCAGCCTAAAATGATGTCTCTGGGTGTCCACTCACCCCCAGATCAGTGCCAACATGCACTGGTGTTTCTCTGGGTCTTGTTTCTCACAGACCTGTGCCCTGTGAGCAGGCTGCCAAACCTTCTGCATGTTTCTTTTTGCAGGAAAACCTCTGCTTGTGCTCTCAGGGCAGGTTGCAAGCGTGGGGAGAGCCCAGAACGAAGGCCACAGGGTTGCAATCCACTCCTGTCCTTCCAGCACGTGCTGTTAGACCAGCACCCAAAATAGCAGCAGAAATGCTAACACTCTTGCGTATTCTGCTGCTGAGTCTTTTATCAAAAAAACCTTCAAAAGACCTTTACAGCCCTTCTCCAAAGCGGCCAGCAGCTCTGAGGTTCCACTGAGGATCCCCAGCTCCCCACTGGGTGCCCTTGCTCTGGCACTGGGCTGGGCTCTCGGAGCTATAGTGGGGTCCGTCCAAGGGACTGCTCCCCAGCCAGTGGCCATGGGTCTTTCCTGCAGCTCTGGCTGGGAAAGAGGAGGGACTTCCCAGTGGGGCCTAGAGGGCAGGACCTGCTGTGTGGTGCAGGGAAGTGGCCGCCCTCCTCCCCTGTGCTTTTCTTGGCTGCTCCTCATGAGAAGATGCGCTGCAGAGCGGTGAGCCGGCCTTAACTCGGCCCTCTCCGAGTGGGGACAGTGGCTGTGCAGGGATGGATGGCGCTGGGATACGGCAATCCCAAGAGCACTTCTTAGTGCTGCCAAGCCCTGGCTATACTGGCCCAGGTGAGACCCCAGCTGGGGGCCACAGGCAGCCTCTGTCCCCCAGCAGCACCTCCTCCCTCTGTCCTTCCCTTTCCCAGTGCCTTGCTGCAGCCCCCCCAGCCTCTCCTCCCACCCTCCAGCACGGCCGCATTTTTCTGGGTTTGAGCTCATTCTTTCCACTCCCCTCGCTGCTGGCTGCCAACTTTCCATCCCGTTTCCCCCCCCCCCGCCCTTCCCCGCCTCCCGCCACAGGGAAGCATTGGCCACAGCTGCAGGACAGACTTGCAGCATCATATCCAGCAGCATCAGGAACTGGGGCACAGAGCAGCACCTGAAGCCAAAGCAGCAGCAAGGAGGGAGCAGCAACACTGCAGACATTGACAGGTTCGGGAGTGCCAAGGGATGCAGGAGAGCCCAGCTTTCAACAGAGATGGGAAAACATCCCCTTGGGCCCTTCTTGGCTACACGATGCTGGCTGCTGGTGGCTCCCCATGCTTGGGACGCAGAGCAAATGGAAACTCCTGACCTGTGCAGGGCAGGAGGGCACTGCGGAGCCTCCCTGGCACGGGGCCCAGGCCTGCTGAGCAGGCTCCCCTGCCACATCCCAGCCACTCGCCGGCAGTGCAGCCTAAAAACAACAGACAGAGCCCACGCAGCCCCAGTGTCACCTTCCTGTGTGCTTGGGGTCACTTGCTGCTCTCTGCAGCCCGGCACGTCCTTTCCTGTTGCCGCTGCCCCTTCCCAGGGCACCCAGGGACTGGCTCCTGGCCTAGGCTGGGTCTCCCAAGGGGCTCCCAAATCCTGCACGGAGGCTTTAAATCTGCACCATAGCAACTGGAGTTGGTGCCGAGTCCTTCTCTGAGGACTTTCTGGGAAGAAAGAGGTGCCGAGGGCTTCTGCCATTGCAGGGGATGATGCTGTGACTGCTGGGTAAGGAATTGATGCTTCAGCACAGGGTAGCTAAAGAAATGTGGCCAGAGGCTAAGGCTGCTCCTGCTCTAGGGTGTTCAGGCTGATGAAGCTGAAACTCATGCAGTCTGGCTGCAGCGGAACCTCTGCCACAGCCAAGGCACTTGGCTCCCCATGGCAGAGACCAACATGTCCCAGACGTGGTTTATTCTGCAGATCGAGGGGTTTCCCCATTGTACTGGTACAGAGACAGCAGAAAAACCTCAGGCAACACAGGTTCCAGGGAGACATGGCATGAAGCTCTGGCATGGAGGGGCTGGGGGTACCAGATGATGTTGCCAGAGCTCCCCCAGCCCCTCTCCCTGCCAGGCTCCTGTCCTTGAGGTGGGCATTCACTGCTCCCTGCTGCCCTGTGAAGGATGGGAGCCACTCTGCCTCACTGCTGGCAGCTCTGCAGGGCCACAGCCTCACCTCCAGCCCCCCAGGAGCTGGGCAGCCACCCTGATACCCACCCCACATGCAGCTGAGGGGACCCAGCCCCATTCATCCCCCATTCCAGAGGAGAAGCAGCTAGACCTGGAGTGCCCTGGGTGTCCCTCAGCAGCTCCACGTCCTCAGAATCGCACCGGCCCCATGTGTGCTCAGCTGGCACCACGCTGCTGCTGGCCACGCTGATGGCAAAGGCAGTCCCCAGCCTCCAAGTCCAGTGGGATGGGCTCGTGGCAGCTCTCAGAGCACGGACAGGTCGTGGCACGACTTGGAGCGGGCTTTGAGGGCTACCTTGCTGCTGTTCCTGGTCACCAGCCTGTCAAGGAAGCGCCGGGCCCTCTTGGTGAGGCTCTCCTTGCGCCGGTGGCTGGACGCAGGCTCTTTGCCCTCACGGCGCAGGCGCAGCTGCCGCACCACCCCCTCAAAGAGCTCATCCACGTTGTGCTGCAGGGCTGCCGATGTCTCGATGAACTTGCAGTCAAAAACCACGGCACAGGCACGGCCCTCTGCAAGGGGGAGTAGTGAGGGGGGTAGGGAGGGGTATGGCCCCGCTGGCACCCTCTGTACTGAGGGATGTAGCAGGAGCCATAGCATGGAACATGGGGCAGACACGGACATGCTCACCTTCAATGGAGACCTCGCGGCAGCGCACCAGGTCGGATTTGTTCCCCACTAGGATGATGGGGATGTCCTCAGCCTGCCGCGCGCGGCGCAGGTGGATACGCAGCTCCGAGGCGCTCTCAAAGCTGCTGCGGTCCGTGATGGAGTAGACGATGACGTAGGCATTGCCCACCTGCAGGCACTGGCTGCGGCGCCAGCTCTCCTCGCCCTGCCAGCACATGGGAAATGTCACATCACTGCACTGCAAGGGCTGGTGGCATCCCCATCCTCCTGGCTTTGACCAGGCACGGTGCCGGGGATCTGCCCGCGTGCCCCAGCAGCAGCCGCACTGTGGGCAGCACGTGCACGGCTCCATCAGTAAAACACAGCTCCTGGTTTTGGGGCACATTTCATTTCCTTCCTCTATCAGCAACAAATTAGGGCTCAACTTGGGGACAGAGCCACTCCCAAAGATGCTTTTAGCCACACAATGCCAGCATGGTGGGCACAGCATTGTGAGCCACGCAATGCTTCCAGCTGGGCAAAGTGGGATTAAGCAACTGTGGAAAGAAAGGGCTGTTCTCAGGGCAATGCAGTGCTGCAGCACGTCTGGACAACATGGGCATTTGCACAAAATGCAGCCCCAGCCTATAGTGCTGCTGTGCCTACGTGCAGCCTGGGTGCCAGCTCCATCCTTGTTCCATGGGACCCATCGTGACAGTCGTGGAACCCCAGCACAGCCATGGGGGGAGGCAGAACAGGGAGAGGGAGGCGGCGATGCTGCACTGGGATTTCTGGCAGAAAGAAGCCTTCACTGCATGGGGCAGAGGGAGTGCCCCATGCCAAGCTCTTGGGGCCACAGCTCTGCTGAGAGCACGTGCCCTGGCTGCTAGCACTGCCTCACGTGGATTTGCTCCTTTTAGACCCACTCTCAAACCATTAGCTCACATTACGCTCTGTCCTGCAGCCCCTTTGTCCCCTTTTGCAAGGGACATCGACGTGGGCTGAGGGACACCCACACAGCTCCTGCCATGCAAGGCTGCTCCTGCATTGACAGGGTCTTTCTGTGGGAGCCCCATCAGAGAGGCTGAGGACACACACCTCTCAGACTTCGGCACAGCAAGCAAAGAATGTTGGAGAGGCTGCTCCAGGCCAGAGGTCTGACCTCAGCATTCATTCCTCGGCACCCCCAGCCCTGCCAGCAGCTGGGGCTCATGCAGCACCCAGCCCAGGTTCACAGCCCCATGTACCCTCCGTTCTGGCTCCCAGGTGTCCAACACCAGCAGCGTGGTCTCCTCGCCATCCACCAACAGTGTGCGTTCGTAGGCAGCTTCTGCAAGACACCAGGAGAGCTCGGTTGGTGCAGCCGAGACCCACCAGTGGTCCTCTCACCCCAACTGCATTGCTTATGACTTTCTGCATTGCTTATGACCTTGTCCAAGCAGGAGGTGCGTGCTGCACCTGAACACACCCCGCTACCTCCTCCCGGCCCCACAGGGGGTGACACTGCTCAGAAAGCCCCTGCCCCGCATGCAGCACTCACCTCCGTGCTGTTCCAGCAGGTCCCGCTCCTGGATGCCAGCAAAGGCATTGGCCAGGCTGGTCTTGCCCACGCCGGGGTCTCCCAGCAGCACCACGCGATGTTCCCAGGAGCTGGAGGAGGCCGAGGACTCGGAGGACCAACTGCCCCGCGGTGCTGCGGCTCTGGCACCCGGTTCGGACGAGGACTGCCCGAGCTGGGGATGGCCGAGCTGAGCCCGAGGCGCGGCACCCGGTACCCGCGGCAGAGGGGTGCTGGCCCTCCTCCGCAGCGGGCTCTTGTTCCCGGGCTGCGTGTTCAGGGTCATCTGGGGCTCGGCTGGCAGCGGGGCTCAGAGAGGCTGCCCCGATGGGGCGCGGTTCCTTGCAGCCCCCCTGTCGTGCAGCCTCGAGGCCAGGAGCGCGGCCCCACCGGTCCCGTTCCGAGCGGCTGAAACTTTCCCCGGGCCGGGCTGATGTCCGCCGCCCAGCCCCGGAGCTGCGAGGCTTTAAAGCCCGGGAGGTGGAGCCCCCCGCCGCTGCCCGTCCCTCCCCCGCCGCTGCCCGATCCCCCCCCCCCCCCGCCCGCCCGCAGCGGTCCCCGCCGCCCGGCTCCGCGCACCCCCGGGGCTCCGTCCGGTCCCCGAGGCTCCCGCGGGGCTCCCGGTGCCCCCAGTACCGGGGCTCGGCGAGATTCTCCCCCCGGGCTCTTCCACCCCCAGGGCTCCTCGGGAGCCCGCTCTCGTCCCGTCCCGGGATGCCGTCGCTGAAGCAGCGCTGGGGCGGCTCGGGGGCTTCAGCCGGGCTCCTGTCCCGCGTAGGGTCGGATCCCCGCGCCCCCCGCCCGGCCCCGCCCGGCTCCACGGCGCGCCCGGACAGAGCGCGGCTTCGCCGCTTCGCCAAGTAAGGAGCGAGCCGTGCCGAGCCGAGCCGAGCCGGTGCTGCCCGGAGGGGCGGCGGGGCTGAGATCGGCGGGGCTGCGATGCCCCTGTTTGGCAGCGCCGGCTCCAGAGCCGGTAACGGACAGCGCGGGGCGGAGGAGCGTTTTGAATAGGGCTGTTTTTATTTGAACCTGTGTGCGTGCTCTGTCCCACAGAGGCTCCGGTCTGGGACAGCAGGCCGGTCCGCAGTGGGATGTGCTCACCTCGGGGCGTCGGGGCCGGCACTGGGAGACCACTGGGGCATCGCAGCAGAGAGTCCTGGTTTGCCTTTGGCTGCAGCCTCTCTGGGGCAGGTGATGCCTCTGGTGTGAGGTCGGGTGGCACAAAGGGCCGATATCAAGGGGTTTACATCGTGCTTCTTACGGCACGGCTGCATCACGAGACACCCTCCTGCCGCTTATGAGTCCTCACAGAGGCTGAGTGGGGCCGGGAGGAAGGAGTGCCGCTGGGGAAGCGAGGGCTGCGTTGGCCGGCATCTCACCTGAGCGCTGCGGGCACCAGGGGAGCGGAGTCTTCTCAGTGGGGATACGGAGAACCACCTCGGTGTCTGGTGTGCACCTGAGCAGAGAGAGGAGGTACGAGGGACAAAGGAAAGAGCAGGAAAGGCAGCTGTGCTGAGGGAGCAGTGGACAAAAGCCCTATAAAAGCAGAGGTGGGGTTCTGGGGCACAGCCCTCGCTCAGCATGAAGCAGAGCGCAGCACTACTGCCCAGCAAACCTTATCCAGGCCGAGGGGCTCCGAGGGAGAAGAACAAAATCAGCTGCCCCTCCATCAATCCCAAAAGACAAACAAAAGCAGAGAAAGCACATCAGAGCAGCCGGTTACATCTGCTTTCTCACACGGAAAGGACAAACACAGCAAGCTGGGCTTGCTCAGAGGTGTGCACATCTGTCTGTGCATCAGGCCAGGTCAAACCGTGCCAAGAGTGCCTCCAATGCAGGACTCCAAACTGCTAGCAAAACCCACCTGGGCTCCCTTGAAGGATGGGGGTTTTTAAAGGAAGAAGACTGAAATGCAGACACAAATGGGTACATGGGGGCTTACAGCTCCTCGGGGCTTCACAGGTGCTGCCAGCAGCACGCAGGGAACCCAAGGAGAGCCAGCAACAGTCCCGCACCGCTGGGTGCCTTTGCACCTCCAGGCAAAGCACAGCTTACGCCCGATTTTACTCTTTCAAGAAGCAAAGCCTGGAACCAAAGGGTTAATTGCAAACATGGAGGGCTGGTGGAGTCGTGTGAAAAGTTGCAGGGAGGTCAGTGGGAATCAGCAGAGATGGCGGAGAGGCTCTGGCACGGAGCGCTGCCTGTCAGGGCGGGTAAGCACCGAATGCCTGACTTGTGATATTACACAAACTTTCCACTTGGGCCTTCCTGCTATTTTTAACTTTTCTCCCAGCCACCCTCAGTAACCCCAGCCCCACCAGCCTCACAAATTCCTTTTCTTTTTTGTTTAAATCATTCTTTTATCAGAAAAAAAAAAACCAACAACCAACAAATGGAAGTTGCACTGATCCATCATGCAGCCACTCGCCTCTCCCACAGCCTCCTGACACGTTCCAGGCTTTCCTCCTGCTTCACATCACGCCTCTGCAGCCGTACCTGGCTTACTGTTAGAACCCAACACGGGAGGTCCAGCCCCACTGGAGAGGAAAGCCTCCCTTAACAGCTATCTCTGCGCTGTGAGCAACGTGTGCAGCTGCTGCAAATAGACACAGGCATGCACCAAGTACTGCACACAGCTGCAGGTTTCAGGCTATGTCACAGTCAAGGTTTAAACGCATTTGACCAATTTTTGGTCAAGTTTATAACCCTGATCAGCTGAAAACATAGAAAGCTGAGGCACTCAGCTGCTCTAAATCACCTGTGCTCTGGGCAGGACCCCAGCACTGTGGGACAAGGTGCAGCATCAGGCCTCCAGCTTGCTGTCTGCTGGGATGGGCTCCCACCATGGCTGTGGTGGAAAACAACTTGTCACAGCAGGCTGCTGGTATACCTCAGCCTCCAGACTTGGCCAGCCTGTCCCTTGGCCCTGGAGAGGATAGCCCTACGGTCCCGTGAGCCATCTGGCAGAGCTTTCTCCCCGTCAACAAACAGCAAGGATTCTCCTTGCCCTTCATAACTTTAATATCCAGCATAAACACTGTGCACACTGGTAGGAGGGAGTGGAGATCAACCACAGCCTCCGTTCTGCAAGTAATCAGCCACCAATGAACGAGGGCAGGGAAAGAGGGCTGGGAAAGACAACAAAGTGTTGCCTTTTTGCTGCCAATGAATGCCTCAGACTTTTTTAATACATGTTCTGGAAATGGCTGCCCATCTTTGTTCCCCCAGACTGCTCGTGCCATTTCACACAACCAGCAAAGTGGCTTGAGATGGGTAAGTCCTGCCCTCCGCAGGAGCTTGGCCACAACTCTTTAGTTTTGCTTCCCAAATACAGAGAGAAAAGAACAATAAAGTAAGAATCGATGTGGTCACGAGGGCCTTGAAAAGCTCTGCTGCTTCTTCTGCCTGTTCCTGCAGTCAATAATTATCACCACTTACAGGATGGACAAAAGGAAGCCTAGAAGTGAGATGAGAAGTGACCAAAGCTGACAGCACACTGCTGTTATTTTGGCTGCTTCCTAGCTGCTATTAGGCAATTGCTATGGCAACAATCTGTCCCAGCAGGACCACAGTAAGCTGTGAGTTTATATCCCAGACTGCGTGTAGGTTTGACAGTGGCAGTCTGTGATCTGTGGCAGTTGCACAAAGGCTCAGCCCCAGACTCTTCCTACCCAAGGCCACAGAGAAAGGCACGTGCCTGCCCATCGACCAGCCTTTCTTCTCTGGGAATTCACTGGCTTACTTTGGTCTGCGGAGAAAAACGTCAGCAAAGATCGTCTCTCTTGGGTCTCCTGCACTCTGGCGGAGCGTCTGGACGCTTCTCTTCAGCTCGCTGATCTCCTCTTCCAGGTCTTTAATGATCTGAATGGATGACATTTCTAAGAGTTCTTTATTTTTACAATAGAAGCAGTAATTAAAGTTCTAGAGATTTTACAAACAGCAGAGGTAGAAAACATCCCTCATGCAAGTGAGTTCCCTAAGAGGACATCGTGAGGGTGAGCAGCCCAGCAGGCAATGCAGGAAGTCTAGCAGCCCACTGCCTCCAATGGAAGCAGAAAGCAACAGACCCCAGGCAGGCACACAAAACCCTCCTAAAGGGCCCATAAAGGGCCAGGGCTGAGGGCGGCTGGCTCTGCCCCAGTCCACTCACCTCTTTTTGTCTTCTTATTTCGTGTCGAAGAACATGATTGTTGATGACCATCTGCTTCAGCCCATCCTGGTGCAGCAACACCTCCTGTGTGGGTGAAGAGAAGAAACTCAACACAGCATGAGACCCTGCCACGGTCAGATGCCAAAGCTGGCTGCATTTAGATGCGTTATTCTTCAAGGAAATTCCTGCTTGAATAAGGTTTTGGTCCCAGGTCTACAAAGAAATCCCATTGGGATGACCATACAACAAGACTGTGCGACTCCAGAAATCTGGTTCAGCTTCCCAGGGAAAGCTTATGAATGCTGCTTGGGTTACTTGTGTCATCTGTGCTTACAAAATTCACCTGTAAAAGCAGACAGCAGTCCTGCATCAGAGCAAGCTGAACAAGGACTCAGTGATTGATATTTTCTCAGTGCTCTCAAGCAGCTAACCCAGAAAAAGTGCTAAGCATACCATGCAAGCAGGAACTGTACAAAAGGAGCTCTTTCTGCTCTGAGGTGAGTTTCCTCAGCAGTGTCCCCACCAAGCAGCCAGGCAGCTGCTGAGCAATGTAATAAAGCAGGGTGAACGTTGGATCACATGGCAAACTCTCAGGAACAAGCCTGAGAGCATTTCATCACATTAGAGTGGCTTGTTCATGGACACTCCCAGCTGACAGACAGCTCCAGTTTGAAGCAGAGCAGCAATGCTCTGTTGTTCTTTGTGTGTCAGCTAACGTGCTACTGCTAATGGGCAACATCTAGAAACCCCTGACTTGTCTCACAGCTCCCACACACTGATCCCCTCCACCAAGACATTCCACAAACCTCGGCAACTTTCTGTAATATCTCTTCTTGCTCTAGCTGTGTTTTTTCTTCCAGTTCCTCCAGAATGGCCTTTCCCATTTTTTCTGTCTCATCTATCTCGTCCTGAGAGCGGCAGGAGGCAATGCACAGAAACAACAAGAGCATTCATTAAGGCAAGCATTGCATTCCTTCCACCCCTGCCCTCTCCTGCCTCCCTAGTGATGCTGCAGGGGAGGAGAGGTCTCAGCACTGTTGTAATAGGTTACAACACAGCACCTGCTGTTGCTTCTTCAGGTTTTGGATGTCGGACAGCAGAAGGACTATCTGCATAGCTTGGTTTAGATAATGCACCTCTGTGTAGGTCCGAAGGATGCTGAGCTCATCCTGGAGAACCTGTACGTTTGATGTGACTTCATCCAGCTGCTGCTGTAGCTCTAATTGGAAGTCAAAGCAGAGAATGTCATTTCAGGGGTTCCACAGGCTGTCCTGCACACACCTGAGCCAGATGATACACCGTGTGGGAAGCAATCTGGATGAGGGAGACTGCATGCTATGCGAGCACAGGGAATGAATGGCCACTCCAAATCAGACCACCTCGACCAGATCCTGCCCCAGTGGAATGGTGCAAACAGCTGCCAAGGAGGTGAGCCTCCCCACCCCCTTTCACACGGGCTGATGGGTGCCACAGAGCTCTGCCCCTCCTGACAGGAACATTACCCCCACACAACAACTGGAAGATTCATTTTTCGTCTGACATTCATAACATCAGTGCAGTGTCTTAGGCCCTAACAAGATGGAAAGCAAAGGTAACACGTTTACATAAACCATATTTCATAGTAATGAGAGCAACTCACTTCCCAGATTCTTTTCCATTGTTTTTTCCATTTCCTGGAGCTCTGCCCTTGCCATATCCAGCTGGTTCTGACTGATGGTCCGTGTCATTGCCTCGATCATCTGCAGAGAAATCCAGACACTGATCTTTCCCCAGAACTATGAAATGTCCCCATGCAGCATCCCTAATGTTCCTCTCATGCTACTGTTTGTTCTAGCAGCACAGATGAATCTGCCACTGTGGTTAGTGCCAGCTTGTGGACCTGCACTGGGGATTGTCCTGGAGCTTCCAGGAACCACCTTCCCCCACAGAAGGATGTATTTGGGCTGTTAGAAGGCTGACTACTCTTGCTTGGGACAGTAACCCATCAGGAAGCTCTGTGGCTTTAAAACACAGGCACAAAACAAGAGCATCTCACAGAATCATTGGGCATTGGAGAGCTCCCCTAGCTCTGGGGATGCTCCAGTCAGTGGAACTGACCATGCAGAGCCTGGCCATTCTTCACTACTAACCAGGAGCAGTGGCACATTTCATGTTCTGCTGAACTAGGGCTGTTGGCCAGCTCTAAAACCTCACCTGATACACTTCAAACTGATGCAGCAAGTCTCTGGCTTGCTTGGCAGTGCTATCATCAGTGTGCTGGATGTCCTTCATCAGCCACAAGTTGGTCTTTGCCAGGTGGTCACCGCACTGCTTCAGCTCCTCTATGGCTTTTGTCTTCAGCTTGGTCAGGAGCTACAGGAGTTTGTGGATTAATGGATGGCAGATTCCATCAGTGCCACCTGCCCCAAGTTTGCTCACTATCACCTGTCACCCCCAGGACACTCCTATCCTATGCAAGGCATCATGCAGCAAGCCTCACCTCATTGCCAAGGCACTGACTTCTCCCACCCATCCCAGTCCTGCTTCCACATTGCTTACTACCTGCTTTGTGATGATCAATAACCACCCTTAACCTACTAAAAAACTCCACCTCAACCTCCCCTTTGCTAGACTGAGAAATTTTGGCACCGTCAGTCTTTTCTAACAGGTCACATTTCCTAAACCTCATCCCTTCCACTGCTGTAGCCTGGGCTCTCTGGGTCTATCTTCAGTTTTCCTTAACAAACATCAAGGTTAGATTACAGCAGCATCAAGCAGAGCACCACAATTACCAGTGTATTAATAAATGAATATGTGCCATTTTGCCACAGTGAGTCAGGCTGCTAGAATTTCCTCCATAAATGCAACCTGGGTAACTGCATGGATCGGCTCCCCACACTGCAGCCCCGGGTATTTGTTACATGTACCGTGGTCACTTTCATCTCTTCCAACACTCCAGCTAATTCAGCCTCCTTGAGCACCCATTTCCTCTCAGTGAATGCTCTGTGCTTCTCTTGGGAAGATGTCTTCAACACCAAGGGGGTTGTTTTCCTCGACACAAACGCTGCTGCTGAAACAACCAAAAAGCCCCGGATGTGTTTACGCACCTCACACCCACCCCTCCTGTCACGTGGGGCTGAGGGAAATAAGATCAGCTGAAAGGCTGATTTCAAACCTCCTGCAGCCCCAGCAGGAGCAGCTCACTCTCAGCCCAGCAGCAAAGCCTACAGAGCCTTTCCTGCTCTTTTCCACTCCCCCCTCTTTATCCTCAGCTGCTTTTTGTGCCTTTTGACGAATGCCTCCCAGCAGAAAGCACAGAGTGAATGCAAACGTGGCACCGGGGGGTGGCAGTGACAGAAAGGCAGCGGATAAAGGGAAATCTCTCCCAACCTGCCTTGTTCTTCTGCCCTTTCTTCTTGCCTCCGTCGGTGATTGGTGGCAAAGCCAACTCGTGGGCTGGAAGTTTCCTCTCTGCTGTTGCCTTCTGCCACGTGCTGCCAACCTGAACTCAACATAACGCCACACACAACGGATTAGGAGTCACAAAGGCCTCCACGGCCCGGCCCGCCCTTCTTCCTGCCCTCTCCTCGAGCTCCCCTCAGCTCCCTTCACCACCACCCGTCTGACCGGTCGCAGCCACAGCGCTCCAAACCCCACAGACCCCTCGGCAGCTCAGCACTTACTCTTCCCTTCAGCTCCACCACGGCTCTCGGGCCCTTCGCATCCATCCCCGCAGCCCCACGTGTCGCACCGCCATCCAGTTGCGGATCACGGACCCGGCGCGGTGCCGCCTCGGGCCGCCCGAGCCGCGCTCGTTCTTCTGTCGCCACGGCAACCGGCGGCGGGCAGCCAATGGGAGCGCGCCCTGAGGCCTCAGCCAATGGGAGCCGCCCCCTCCGGGCAGCCCGCGGTCTCCGGGGCAACAGCGCGGCTGCGCTCCGCCATTGGCGCCGAGCGGGGCGGGCGGCAGCGGGGGAACGGCGCGGAGCCGCGACGGGACGGGAGTGAGGGATGCGGGGCTGCGGGCGGGAGGGAGAAATAAATTACGGAGTAAAGTCCCGGGGATGCGAATGTGGTCCGTACACACAGCGTACGGACGGGGTTACGGATTGTGCTCGTGGTTGGGTGACTCCCGAATAGCCGCGTTGCGGTGTTGCGCGTTCGGCTCCGCGGGGACGGACCTGTCCAAGTGATGGAGGGATGCAAGCGCGGCGGCGGAACGACGCCAGGGGTCGCGGGGTTGGGGAGTTCGGGTCGGGAGGAAAGCGCTGCTGTGCTCGGAGCAGCACCGAGGGCACCGAGGGGGGACCGACGTTTGCTTCGTGGCGAGGTGCTGTGCTGCATGCAGGGTTTCCATAGGCAGAAAGTAAAGGCAGTTTCGTGGCACAGGCACGGGGAGCGTCACCGTCCCTGGGGCGTTCAAGAACGGTGGAGGTGTGGCACTGAGGTGTGGTGGGCTGGTGTTGGTCTTGGGGACCTTAAAATTTCCAACCTGAATGATCCCACGTGTCTATGGAGTACGGGGGTGAGCGGGGAAGGGGCACGGGAGGGGGGTTGGAGACCCCGGGAGGGAAGCGGGATCCCGGTGCTGGAAGCTGTGGGGTGAACCGTGGGCACAGCGATGCTCGCGCTGGGAGGTCGCTGGGAAGCGCCCCCCCCCCCCCCCCCCCCAGGGTGCGGGTAACGGGCGCGCCTCGGTGCCGTTCTCTCCAGCAACCCTTCTCCGGTGGTCGCCCATTGGCAGCGGGGGAAATTCCCCCCCGCCCCGCGCCCAATGGGCCGGGAGGGGCGGCGCCTCCCATTGACAGAACCGGCGCGGCCGTGTTTACCGGGGGCGGGGCGGGGCGGCGGCGGCGGCTGCCGATGCTATAAGAGCAGTACCGGGGGGCGAAAGGGGCGTGCGGCTACAAGGCTGCCCGCACCGCCCCGGACCCGCAACCCGCCCGGACCGAGCGCATCCCCGAACCGATCGCATCCCCGGGGCGGTGCGGAGCGGACCCGATCCGACCCAGAGCATCCCCGGACCCAGAGCATCCCCAGAGCATCCCCGGACCCAGAGCATCCCCAGAGCGCTGCAGCGCATCCCCGAGCCGCCGCATCCCGAGGTCCCACCGGAGCCGCCCCGCAGCCACCGCCCCGGCGGAGCCGTGCCCCCCCGGGTCCCTCCGCGGCCCCCCGCGCCCCGCCCCGCCGCCGCCGCCCGTTCCGCACAATGGGGGCGGCGCGGCGCGGCGCGTAGCGGCCGGCGGGGAGGGAGAGGCGGCGGTAAGGGGGGCACCGGGGGGGCCGACATGGTGCAGCGAGCCATGCGGGGAAGGGGCTCGGAGGGGCGGCGGGAGCCCTGCGCTCCTCTGCCCGCCCACGACGCGGAACCCGCCTGGTGCAAAACGCCCAGCGGTCACATCAAGCGGCCCATGAACGCCTTCATGGTGTGGTCGCAGCACGAGCGCCGCAAGATCATGGACCAGTGGCCCGACATGCACAACGCCGAGATCTCCAAGCGCCTGGGTCGGCGCTGGCAGCTCCTGCACGACTCCGAGAAGATCCCCTTTGTGAAGGAGGCCGAGCGCCTGCGCCTCAAGCACATGGCCGATTACCCCGACTACAAATACCGCCCTCGGAAAAAGGGCAAAGTGGGCACCGCCACCGCCCGCCCGCGTCTCCCGGTGAAGATCAAACCCTCGGTGCTGGGCCGCGTCCCCGCCGCCCGCAGGCAGCCCTCCAAGCCGCCCCCCGAGCCGGGCATCGCGCAGCGCCCGCCGGAGCCGCCCGTCGAGGACCGCCCCGGCACGGCCACGTGGAACGCGGTGCCCACCGGCGAGCGCAGCCCCGCGGCCGCCACCAGCCCCGAGCCGCGCCCGGAGAGCGCGTCCCCGTCTCCCGCACCCGCCGGTTCGCCTCCGTCCTCCTTGGGTTCCTCGGACGAGGAGCTGGAGGAGGAGCTGCTGGGCGTGCTGCCCGCGCGGGCACCGGGTGGCACAGCGTGCGGGGCTCTGGACTGGTCCGTCCTGGACAAGGACCTCGATCTGTTCCCGCGGGGCGCGTCCTCGCACTTCGAATTCCCGGACTATTGCACGCCCGAGGTGACGGAGATGATCGCGGGGGACTGGCTCATGTCCAGCATCTCGGACTTGGTCTTTACCTACTGAGTGCCGCGCTCTGCAGGTAACTCCTCTTCTTTTCCCACAATCAGGTCGTCTCAAAAAAACAAACAAACAAAAAAACAAAACCGAAACCAGCTGTTTACATGCAGGAATCAGGTATTTAGCCTTGAAGCCGCTGGAAGGCAGAGCTCCCTGCTCCCCCCATCCCCCCGGCACACACCCACTCCTCCATCCATCCATGGCGGTGCAGGGCTCAGCCCTCCTCGCTGCACGGCACGCTGCCGTTCTTCGCCCA
Source organism: Centrocercus urophasianus (assembly GCF_019232065.1). Classification (NCBI taxonomy): domain Eukaryota; kingdom Metazoa; phylum Chordata; class Aves; order Galliformes; family Phasianidae; genus Centrocercus; species Centrocercus urophasianus. The sequence goes on along the minus strand of NW_024885169.1, from coordinate 83,951 downwards.
TGAAAGGCGGCTGCCTGGCAGGGTCCCATTGTCACCACCCCCTGCCGGACCCCTTCCCCCTGTAGCTCTGTCCCTGCCTCGCGCTGCCCCGTTTTCTCCTCCTTAGCTCTCCCACTCGCCCATCCCTTGGAGAACAGCCAATTTCCTTTATTATCCTTATTGTTGTTATTATTATTATTATGGCTTTTTTGGATAGCATAGAAAGCACGTCTTCGATTCTCTCCTGTTCCTCATAGCAGCCCTTCGGGAGCGCTACCTTTGGCCGCGCCGTGCCCGAGGCTCTCCGTGGTGGCACAACCCATCTCAGTCCTTCCCTACCTGCTGCCCTGTGCTGTGGGGTCCCCGCCTTTGGGGTTGGGGGTCCCTCAGGACCGGTTCTCTCCTTGCGTTTTGGCTGCGGCGCGTTCTCCCCGCCACTCGGTTTGGGGCAGAGCGAAGTTGCACGCACGTGATCCGCACGTGGCGCGGGGAGCCTGCGTTATTCCTCTCTCCAGACATTTGTGCACAGCCACCCGCACCGTGAGCCCGTGCCGTAGGGCAGCCTGCCCGGCATTAATGCCCAGGCGTGGGGTGCCCATGCCTGTATGGGACCCGCTCCGGGCTCATCCCCCCCAAGGCTGGCGAAGCCTGTGCTGCAGGAAATCTGCCTTAAGCTCTCGCACGGGGCCGCCGCCGCCACCAGCAGCTGATGCTGGCGGAGATGTGGGGTGCGGGCGGTGCTCCGGTGCAGCGATCCTCTGTGGTGCGTCCGGTGTTGGCTCCGAGAGCCTGGGTTTCACCGCAGAGCAGCGCTGCGGAGCTCCCCAGCAGGGCAGCTCCTGCTGCAGCGCTCCTCCGGCCGCGTTTGTCTTTGCTTTCCCCAATGGTTCCTTCCTGCAGCAATCCTCCTCCTCCCGCTGTCTGTGAGCACATGGCCGTGGTGCCGGCAGGGCGGGGGACGCGGGGCTCCATCCCACGTCCGTGTGGCACAGAAGCGGCCTCTGAGGTCCTCGATTCCAAAGTGGGAATCTGGGCACGAAGGATCCCCCTAACCCTACCCGCCCCCGCTTTTGGGGGGATGCCATTTCCTCCGGTTGCACGCAGCCCCGCGTGCACCCGTTGCAATGGGGCTGGATGGAGCCACGAGCAGGGCGCGCTCAGCCCCTTTGTCCCCCTCTATGGGGAGCAACGTGGGGCTGCTGGCGTCGCCGGAGATGCCGCAGGGAGCGCCGTGTCCCCGCTAAAGGGCACCGGGTGCCTCCAGCCCCAGTGGCCGCGGGGCTGCGGAGCCGCGAGCTCAGCGTTATCGATGTGTAGGTGTGTAGAGGTAGCTGTGGTGTGCGTGTGTCTGGTGTTGCGTCCCCGACGGTGTTTAGTAGCCCCGGTGCGGCTGCGATCCTGCGAGGCAGGCGGGCACCGCCCACATGTCCCGATGTAGAGAGCATCCCTCCCCCTCCCCCCCCAGACCCTCTCCCTCCACTCCAACCCAGCAGAAAAGCCAAATGCCGAGGGGCTCCACGCACAAACCGGGTTTGGGGTTCATTGAAGGGCTTCCCCGGCGCACAGCTCCCACCCGACACCTCGCTGCCTTCTGGGGGCATCGGAGCCCCCCCTACCGCCGCCACGTCCCACGCGGGGAGCCAAACCCCAAAAACCGGCAGGGCCCGAGGCCACGGTGCGGGGCTGCATCCCCAGCGTTTCCTCAGGACAGGCTCTGGCTCAGCCCCCCCCCTCCGAGCCCGGCCTCAAGCACAACACCGTGCGCGTGGTCCCCGTCCCCCCGCCCGTCGTGGCCCCTCCTGGTGGATGTTCTGTGCTATGTGATTGTAGTGCATAGAAACCCCCCCTGTCCGTCCCGCCGAGCCCCCATCCCCTCCCCCGGTGTGCGAGCGAGTGTGCGTGCGCCATCCTCATCACTAGAGACAAAGCGAATCGTCATTAATAATAAGTGGAAAAAATAATAATAATAATAATTAAAAAAAAAAAAAATAAACCAAACCTCTCTCAGGAAGAAGCCGCCTCGGCGGCATCCCAGCGGGCCGGAGCTGCCGCGAGCACTCGGGGTTCCTTTGGTTGTGTTGGGGAGGGGTCCTGCAGCTGTTGTCTTGGGCTGGTGGAGGGGATGTCCCACCCGTGGCCACCCCGACGGCACGGCCAGGGCCGGTGGTGTGGAAGCTCGGCTAGTGGTTATCCCAGTGTTGTGACTATGGAATAAAGTGTGTTGGTCTGCTCCACGTGGCTCCGGCTCCTCCTGCGCCGCTTACACCTCCCCAACCCGCACAAATATGGGGACCCCCCAGGGATGTGGGGTTCTGGGGGTCAGAACCCAGCTCCGGCTCAGACGCGGTGGTTCCCATACAACTCCATGGGGTTCCACTACCAACCCGTGGGTCCCAACACTCAGTGGTGCTCCAATACCAACCCACGCAGGCTGTACCTGTGTGTGCACAACCATGCATCCATGAGCACCGTGTGCTCTGTGCATGTGCTCCATGCATGCATGTGCTCACGCAGCCCCATTGGCTCCATGATGTGGCAGCAGGCATTGATCTGGCCCCACTGGATGGGGCCTCAAGGGGAGGGCACACAGCGCTTGCATCACTCCCCCCCTCCAGCTGTTGCCACGGCAACAAGGGAGCCTGCAGCATCCTTGGGTACCACAGCATCCCTGGGTACCACCTGCCCTCCCATCCCTGCTGGGGGAGGGGCTGGGCACTGGGCTGGCCCTGCTGAGACCCCCCCCCGATACCCACAGGACAACACCCACTGTGGGACATGGAGGTGCCTCTGCCTGCGATCTCGGCAGCACTGAACAGCCTGGCTGTGACCCAGGCATGTGGCAGCCTTTGGCTGTGAGTCTGAGCTCCTATACAGTGACCCCACGACACAGCAGTGTGCTGGGATGCCCCTGGTCCAGCCTGGCCTTGCTGAGCACCCGGTGCTGCCCGCACAGCCACGTGTCCCCACCGCCAGCCCCGCTCTGAGTCACACACAGCAGCGGCTCACAGACGGTGGCAGCTCTCAGCCGTGCAGCAGGGAGTCACGCTGCTCCCTTCACACTGCCCCAAAACCCCCTTGGGAAGCAGGGAGTGTGCCCAGCACTGCCTCTATCACTGGGTCCCAGCTGTGGGATCCCACACAGAGACGGGGACAGCAAAGTGAGCACTGCTGGTGACAGCGCTGGGACAGGGAAGGATGTGCTGAAACCACCCCCCCCAGGTAAGCAAGGAGCAGGTAGGGGTGATGCTGTGTATTGGATGCAGGATGGATGTCCCTCCCAAACCCAGGCAGCACCCCCTGCATGCGAGAAGGACCCTGTGGCTTCACTGGGGTTGTGGCATCAGGATGTTCCCAGCAATGGGGGACTGCTGCTCCCCCCCTGTGAGGCCTCTCCGGCGCCAGGCTTTGTTCAGCATCACAGCCCAGCACCGAAAGGGTCCCACACGTCATCTCCCCCCTCTCACACACCACGCTGCAGGGACGCAGTGACGAAGGGCTGAGCAGGCAGTTCCCATGGCAATGTCCCTACGGCGGCGGGGAGGGACACGGCGCTCTGACTGCGGTGGCTGCGTCCCCGCACCCAGCAGCCCCCCGGCCGTGGGGACACAGTGGAGGCCACGTCCCTCCCCGCCGCCGCCCCTCCATCCCTATTGGCGCCTATGGGGCACTGCAGGTGGGCTGATGTGGGTCCCGATCCTGCTGGGTCTGTCCCAGATCAGGCAGGGCACGGAGTGCCCCCTCCCCTATTGCATCCCATGGGATAAGGGCTTTGCTGTCCCAGGCAGAAACAGCAGTCCCTCTCGGTGCTCCCCAGAACGGGCAGGGGGGCACATCTGGCACCAGCACCCCATCCCCTGCCCTGTGCCCAGAGGAGAACTAAGCCCTATGGGTGCTGTGGCTGTGGGGAGGGCTCAGGTGATGCAACAGCCCCCCACGACCCCCCCAGGCCAGATGCCCACCCTGCAGCCCTCCTGCAGCTGCAGCCGCGGCCCCAGCGTGGCACAGGGGAAGTGGTACGGGGTGCGCTCCTACCTCCACCTCTTCTATGAGGACTGCGCCGGGGCCAGCCCTGATGGGGACACAGATGAGTCTTCACCTTCCCATCCCCATGGTGTATGGCCCTCCATTATCTGGAAGGTAAGAGATCTCCCTCTCCCAATTTTTTCTTCCCTCTCATCTTGTGTGAAATACTCAGGCACCCCCACACCTGCCCTGCACTCCTCTAGGCTGACCCGCTCCCCATTCCTGTTCCCAGGTGACCCTCTCCACAGGCACTCTGTTTCTGCTGGTAGGAGTGGCTGCCCTGACTACAGGCTGGCTGGTGCCCCCCAGGCTGGAGAGCATCGAGGAAGAGGATCTGGTGGTGCTGGACGTGCAGGCCATGCGCTACAACCACGTGCTGAGTGCGTGCTGGCTGCTGGGCACGGCGCTGTGCATCACAGCTGCAGTGCTGGGTGCTGTGGGGCTGCTGTGCTGTGTGCTGGGCAGAGCTTGGGGTGGCCCCCAAGAAGAGGAGCAGCAGCTGTCGCCCATCCTGCAGAGCAGCCCCCAGGGTCCCGCGGTGCCCTTCGGTGCCTCCCAGCTCCATGGTGTCCAGCCCCGGCAGGAGGTGTGAGTGCACTGGGTGCACTGCTGCTGCTAGGTAAAATGCTGGGAAATGCCCTGCTTGAGGCTGTGTGCGTGGGGGTGGGCAGAGCGGGAGGAGGGGAGGCTGCTTGGGCCGGGGTGCTGCAACCCAGTTCATAGATGTGATGGAGATGGGATGGGATGCAATGGGATCGGATAGAGCAGGCAGCTGCCCAGCAAAGCCCTGATCCTGACCTGACACAGCCTGATCTCAGCCCAGATCCAGCCTGGACTCAGCTAGATGCCACCTTGGATCCCCGCCTGGCACCCAGATGGCTGATCCCAGATCCCAGCTGTGCCACAGGGACTCCCTGCACTCAGCGTCTGGAGCATCCTGTGTACCATCAGCCACCACCAGGTCCTGGCCCAGGACATCCCAGCTCCTCCACCTGCTCCCCAACCAGCCATGGGGTCGGACAGGCACAACCAGCAGCTGCAAATGCCCGATGCTGCCAGGTGCCTGCAGTGGGGGCAGAGCACAGCACCCTGCCTTGCAGCCCCACGCGTTCATCCACGCCGCAGCCCTTGGGATGGAGCACATGCTCTGCCTTGGTTTCCTTCATTTTGCTCTTTCTGGGGTGAATAAAAGACACGTGGCTGTGGGCTGTTCTTGCTGCTGAGGCTCAGCTCCGGGGCAATGAGTGTTGTGCATGGGGATGTGTGCTGCAGCAGCAGTGCATCAGAGCTGGGCAGGGCTGCTACAACACAGAGCACTGCTGGGCACAGGCACCCACCTGCCCCTCACTGTCCCAAGGGTTGCTGCACAACACCCAAGATCATTTTCTTTCCTTCAGTGAAGACAACTGAGTACAAATACCCTGCCAGGTTGGGAGCAGCCCTACGCCACCACAAGGGACTGAGCCCACCAAGGGGTCTGTGCAGCTCTCAAATGCAGCTCTGCAACCCACACAACGTTCAAGCATCCCTTGCTTCCTTGAGGAAGGGGCCGCAGGGCCTCTGCTTTCGCATTCCTTCTGAAGGGCTGAGGGCACTATTAAGAAAATTGCTCCTCCAGAGGAAGTCAGAGCAAGCTAAAAATACGCCTGGCTGAGCTGGTAAACACGGCCACCAGCCTCACGCAGAGCACAGGGACACCACAGAGGGGCACAGTGCCCAGCAGTGCGGGATCTCCTCCCGGCCGGGCAGCCAGCCCCAGGCACACAATGGGCTGCTGGGTCAGGCTATTTCCATCTCTGTGCTGCCAGCCGTGCTGCTGGCGTGGGGAAGGCTGGGAGAGCCAAGGGCAAAAGCGCATGCCGGCATTCCAGAGCCGTGGGCAGAGGGAGGGCAGCAGCACAAAGGCACCCGGCTGGCTCCTGCTCCTCTTCCCACGCTGTCCTGGCTGCTGTGGGATGGGACGCGGCCCCAGAGCGCACGGCAGCGCTGGCCCCTGGTGGCACAGGGGGAGGAAAACGTTTAGTAACTGTTTATTTTACAGCAATAGGGTTTGTACAAATCTGCATTTACACAGGTATGTATAAGTCTGTACAGAGTCACTGGAGCACCCCGAGAGACCACCCCCTCGCTCGCCCTTGCCCTGGGCAACGCAGGAACTAAAGTGCACGGTGGGCAGAGAGCAGGGGGCTGCAGGAGGGCGCTGTGCCCCCCCACACCCCTCACCTGGGGGGGGGGGCAGAGGGCACCCAGGCACTGCACTGCCCAGGTGTGGCAGGGGACCCCCAGCAGCACCTCCAGCTCGTGGCACAGCCACCACAAACTCTGGTACCACAAATTTCTAAAGTGCAAAGTCACAGCCTGTTTCCCTCACTGTTACTGCCTTGGCAGAGGCTGCTGCTGCCCCATACTGCCAGTCCCCACACGTGCAGGAAAGCACTCTGCCTTCAGCCACGGAAACAGCCACACAGGCTGCCACCAGCCCTCAGGAGAGGCAGAGAGAGCCCTGGTGTTGGCACCAGTAAGTGGCACGGCCAGGAGATGCCAACACAGGTGAGGGACCAGGTCCTGCTTCCCTGCCTGTGCCACAGAGCGAGGGCCCACGGGGCAATCCAAAACTTGCATGGATGCGGTGATGAATTTGCACACAGGTGGTCAGGGACAGGAGGGTGCTGAGCCTTGCAGGGCATGAGCTTCCTTCTATAACCAGAAATCTACAACTCTTCAACCAGCATCTGCTTTTCAGGTGTGCAGCCCCTGGGCACAGCACGGATGGCTTTGGGCACAAGACAGCAGGGGCAGGCAGCTGGGTGGGAACCAGTCGGGGCAGGTAAGGGCACTTGTGGGAGGTTTAGCAGTTCAGGGGGGAGGTAGAGGCATAAGGTGTCTGTTGGCTTTGTGTCAGTGGATACGGAGCTCTTGGAGCAGAATTTGCTGCTGAGCTTTCTTAGCAGGCAGGGAGCAGCAAGGCTGGGCCAGGTGGGGCATGCAGCACTGGGGTGGCCTTTCTGGGAAACCCCTCATCTGTGTTATTCTGAGGGGTGTCACGGACTCTGATCAGCTTGTGGAGGTGAATTATGACAGATGTCTGCAGCAGACTTTTTTGTCCTGTGCAAACTGTTTCTAAGTGTAAAAAAAAAGCCATTCTCCACTTTGGAGTCTGCTCCCAGAGCTGTGAAAATGAGCAGCGTTAACGGCTCTGCTAATGCTTGTGGTGATGGGATCTGACACAGGCAGGATGAACAACGCCTTCATCACCTCACTGACCTGATAACACGACTGTGCTGCTGTTGCCAGCAGAGGACCCCGCCAGACCTGTCCCCTGCAAGCTGACCAGTCCACAAACAAGAAAGTGGAATCACAAATTGTTATGCATTGGAGATGACCTCACGGCGGGGTGCTGACAGGGGCCTGGTACAGGTTTGCTTCTACTGAGAGGCTGCCTGTAAGGAAAGAGAAGGGTCAGAGCACTGGTGAATGCAAATGGAGAAGGCAGGCTGCCCTGGCAGCCAGAGTGATACAGAGCCAGAGGGCTCCTCTATTCCACAGGAGCACGTACAAGCCTCTCACCACTAAGCAGGCCAAACCCTGCCCTGACACTCCCCCCTAGGTGAGCACCTGCCCTCACTCCCACTCCCAGCACCTCCTCACTTCCCAACAGAGGAAGTGGGATTGCCTCAGCACAGCCCACGCACAGCTCACCACTCGTGGTCACTTGCACAAGGCTGGAAGTCAGACTCATCCATACAGTGGCAGCATCCACCTGCTTGCCCCTGCACGGGGAGGAGAAAACAAGGTGAGTGTCGGTGTGGGGAACAATCCTGCTGGACTGGTTCCCATCAGTCTCTGTCACAAAGGCCAAGAGCATCACGGGACGCAGCAAGAACAGAAAACTCTTCAGACAGGTTGTTTCCAGACACGTCCTTCCAAACATCATTCCGTGTCGACGTGGGATGTGACGACAAGGTAAGCACTTCCTTTGGCGTCAGGGGAAAATCTGTAGTTCAAACTTAGGTGCCCACTCCAATGCACTCTTCACCACAGCCAGGGCAGCTGCTCCCAGTGCCACCGTCAGCCCCATCACTGCCAGCTTGACAAAACGGTTGGTCCTTGGCTTTGTCAAAATGGATTTTGTCCGCTCCTCCCCTCGGAGCCTCTCCCTGAAGCGCTGTCTCAACACAGTGTCTGGTCTCTGTTGCACTGATGCCAACTCAAAGTCCTTAAAAGTGGAAGCCGCGGTCCTGCAAGAGAAGAAATGGGTCAAGAAATGCCCTAGAGCCTCCTGTCTGGGCAGGGAGGTCTTCACCAGGCAACGAGACCCGGCCAGGGCAAGGTGCAGAACCCAGGCACAGCTCCTACAGCGGGGGCACGAGGCTGCCCTGCACTCACCGCTCAGCCTGCTGCTGTGCCGCCTCCCTGGCGAGCTCAGATGGAGGAAACTGAACAAAAAGGTCCCCTGCTCTGCTGATCAGAGTCTCATAAGGAAGGTCCTGTGGGATCTGGGACAGGAGGTGGTGCACCGAGGCCATGTCGCACTCGCAGTCCAGAACTTCCTGCTCCCGGTAAAGCACAATCTGCAGAGGAGAGAGAGCACTGAGCACAGCCAGGGAAACAGGGGCAGCTCCTTGTTCCTCTTTGACACTTCAGGGCCAGCAGAGAAAAACATTTCACTCCTGTCTGAAAGATCTGCCCTTCCTCAGGGGATACACTGCACTGAAACACAGCCCATATGGGAAGAGAAACGCAGAGGGCAGCAGAGCACCAGCAGTGCCAGACCCTCTGTGCAGCCCTGCAGCACCTTGCAGTGGCTCAGTACATCCCCTGCCACCATTCCAGCCAACACGTACCACAGCAGCAAAATAAATGGGCATCAGTGGATGGCAAGCCAGGAAGAAGTCGTATAATCGCACGACGTGCCTGAAGTCAGACAGAACGTGCCCAAACCACGTGATGAGCCAGCTGAGAGCAAAGATGGTTCCCACCTCCGCACTGCACAGAGAGAAAGCACAGTTAGGTCAGCTGCTGCTGGCAGCTTGGAGACACTGCTGAAGCACAGCCAGCTTTTCACATTCAACCCTGAAACTTAGCACTGCTCTAGAATTTGCAAGCTTGATACCCGAAGGCATGCTGGCTGTGAAACACTGACAGACAGCTGCCCAGAAAAGGGCTCTGCACAGACCCTGCTGACTTACCTCCTCACTTCTGCTTTATTCTATTCATGCTACACTTCTGCATCCCTGCTGCACAGCCTGGCAATTATCCCCAGAGCTAGCAACAAACCACAGAGATGCAACAGCAACCCCAAAACTGCAAACTGCTCACTTGCAGCTTCGTATGACATGGAATGCAAAGTAATGCAACCCCCAGCTTTTCCAACACAGGCCACTGGGGTGAAGACACCATCATTTAAAAGCTCCCAGGATAGGCAGCACGTTTGGGTCTGCTTGTAAGCAGGGTGCCACGTGGCTCTGGACCATTGCCATGAGCTGTGGGCCAGCTGGTGACTCACAAGAAGCCTCCATGGTGCTGGGGACAGACTGGTGCAAATGGCCCCAAGTACGATAATGTGAGAGAGGTAGGGCAGAGCCAGGGAACGTCTGCGTACCTCTGCATGAAGTCATGCACCTCAGGGTTCACCTGGTCTATGATGGGCATCAGGTAATTCAAAATGTGCTTGGTATTATCCATTGTTGGGTCCATAAAATCCCTGAGAAAAGATTTAGAAAAGAATTCTGTCAAGAAACAACATCAGTGAGTTTCTCCTCCAGTGAGGCACACAGGAAGTAAGTAAATGCACTGCAATAAACAGCTTTGCTGGGAGGGTGGCTCTCAGTCCCAGAGAATTCTGTCTGTAAAGCTCCCTGCCTACCAATCTGGGTGCACACAAAACCTGGACCCAGACCATCACAGTGGTGTCAATGGACACTTCTTTCTTTGCTGTACACACGGGCCCTAAAGCCTTTTCAGCTTGTCACATGGGAGAGGAGACAAAACCCCTCCAAAGCACTCACCACCTTGAAGGCTTGCTCTCATTTCAACGCACAAAGAGGAAAGGCATTTAACCTGGGCCTTAGGACACTGGCTGTACAGACCACAGTTTCAGTACAGAACTTCCCCAGGGCTCTATAAAGGCTGAGTGGGAAGCACTGTGCTGAGCCCTAGGAGCCAGCGAGGCCCTGACAGGACACACGGCCAACAGAACCATGAGTAATGCATGTTTGCTGCTTTTTCATCTTCAGCAGATGATACAAACTAACTGACAGCCCTGTTAGCCCTTCCCCAGAGCACAGCTGCCTGCAATCCCACACGCCATCTCCAGCAGCACCTCCTGGGCGCAGACAGACAGAGAGGCCAGCCCTAATGGGGCTCTGCTTCAGGACAGGCCACCCCTCTGCCCCCACACTCACAGCAGCTCCTCTCCCCTGGTTGAGTCTCTGAGTACCTGAGATGATGCGTCGAGAGCTTCTCCACCAGAGCTGTGGCCAACCTGTCCCCAACCACCAGGAGGAAAGTGACCACGATGTCGTGGTAGCCCTGGTAGTAGTGCAGCTGCGGGTTGCGCTTCAGGACGTGGAGGATGATGTCAATGAGCTCCTCCTGCAGCCCCTCTCTCTGGTCATCCGGCATCCCTGCGGGGACAAGGCACTGGTGAGATGGGCTGCATCACCCGCTGCTCCCTGCCTGTATGTTTACCAACCAGCCTCATCACAAAGGATGTGGGACAACAGGGAGCGGGCTGAGAAAGCTGTGTAAGACCCAGGTTCCTAATGCTGCTCCTGCTGGCCCTGGAGAAGCCAACCAAGCTGTGAGCCTGCTTAACCCTTGGAGCTGCAGGGTCCCTACCTGCCAGGAAGTCGCCGTGGATGACAGGGTTATGGGTGTTTGTACAGTGCTGCGAGGAGCAAATTGCACTGCACATCCAGCACTGCTGAGGACATTTTAATCATTTCTAATTTCCCAAGGGCTCTAGGAAAAAATTAAACAGGACAGAGTTTTCACAGAAACCGTGCCAGCTGCATCAGATTGCGAGGCCTCAATGGCCACAACTTGATATCGGTCCTCTGCTCACAACATGTGTTCAGGGACAGGATGTCACGGGAAAAACACTGTTCCTGCCACGCACAGCTGCAGCTGTTTTTTTGGCAGTCCCTGTCAACAGAGAAAATGCCCTACAGCCAAGCAGAACGTCCCAGAGGAGATCCTGCAATGACAAAGTTCTCCTTTTCCCCTCTTTCACTGATGCTTCTAAAAATAGGCAGGAGGAGGTCGCCATTCAAGGGCAAAAACAAACAAACGAAGCAGCAGCAGAGCCTTCAGGAATCAGGCCGTATCCGCACCCGAAAGAGAAGCAGAGTGAATCAACTGTTTATGCACAATAAAGCAGCAGAAGGGGGGATGCAGATCCTGGCCAGGAACAACGGCTGCTCTGCAGAGTTAGATAGCTGCTGGATTACTTGCTTTATAAACAGCACGACAAGGCACCAGCCACCCTTCAGAACCAAACAACCGCAGGAACCTTCCGCTCCCAAAGGTTACTTCTCTTCAGTTTGGTGTGGGAACCACAGAGGGAAAATCTGGCGTGGGGATTGCTGTGAAACAACCTGCTCTGACAGATCTGCCTTCCACACTCCTCGGGCACAGTTCCCCGTCTGAAATACACTGAAGCACACGGTCAATTTCTCAAGCGTTCCATCAGCCCTAATCTCACCCTGGTGACAACAGCTGAGGGCTGTGCAGCATCGGACATCTCTGCGCTGGCACCGTTCAGCAACAGAGGACTGAGCACAGAGGGTCTCAGCACGGACAGGACAGACAGCAAAGCATCAGGCCCCAGCTGCAGCCCAGGCAGGGGCTGGAGGAAGCCGCCAGCTGTGGAACAGCTCCAGTGTGCAAAGAAGCTGCTGTAAGCTGACACAGGGAGGCTTTCTAGAGGTCAGCCTCCCTGCAGCAATGGTCAGGCGCTCGCTGTGAGCCCCTCTCACCTGGTGGGAAGCGCCGCAGGGAGCGCCGTACGTCCAGTAACACCTGCTGGTAATCCTTATTGCCCTCCCGCAGCTCCTTTCCTGCTGAAAGAAAAGAGGAAGCAGGTAATTGTGGAGTAGTGCAAAGGTACCAGGAAGAGCACGGGGAGATGGAGCTGGCCAGGAGGAGGAGGCCACGCAACACCCCCATCCCGTTCTTTGTACGTCACACAGCGGCCCTGGCCTCTCACTTTCACTGCTGCACAAACAGCAGTGCAAGGAAACAAGGCTATTATTTAAACATATGTTAAGATGCTTAAACTGACACCGTTCCCAGAGTTCCTGGAAATGTCTTAGCTCCACCATCTACACTGTGAAATTCACAGCGTCCTCAGCAACAGCAAGGCACAACACGCTGTGCAGGCAGTGAAGAATGGCTGAAAGAAATAATTCAGAGGAGAAAAAGCAAACACCCATTGGTAGCTAAGAGAGCTCCAACAGAAGTGAAAAGAATTTGCTGGCACGCTACCTACGCTGTCACATGAAATGCAACGCTGTCTTCCAGCAGCTCTGATCACCTACCACAATCCAGCTCCCGACTGACACGGGGATACACACACTTCTGAATGACCACAAATTCAGGAGCAACAACAGAATCTGTCCCTGGGGGCGGTGACTGCGACACCTGAGGTTCACAGCCACGCAGGTGTCACATCACGCAGGTCATTTCCCCTCCTTCCCCTCTGAGCAAACATCACACAGGCTTCACACAAACTGCCTCACCTGCAGCTAGCAGACACCTGACCATATCCCATCCCAGCACTCCTCAGCACAGCCACCTCACCAAAGAGCCACCAAAAACAGCCTGGCACCTCTTGCTACCAACTGACTGTGTGCGTGCCAACCAACCACACAACGCCACAAGAACCACATCTAAAGATCTGTCACTAAAGATAATGACACCTCCAGGGAACAACAGAAACGTTGTTTTAGGAAGCTCTCTGCTTCCTGATCTGCCATTTACGCAAGATACAGAGCGCACAGCCTGCGGTGTTCGTTATGCAGCACAAGTCCCTTTCTGTGTGAGCTCAATGGGAAGCACTCCAGCATGCAGAGAGAAAACTTAAAGCAGAAAGATTCTCATCAGAACCCTGCCTGGGCTGCCCTGTACCTGGCAGGGGGGGCAGGTCATCTGTGTTCACACTCAGCAGCTTTGGCCACACTTTGCAGCGGATCTCATCGGTCAGCAGCCCTCCTTCACTGATGGCCATTCGCCTCAGCGCTGCCACATCAATAGGGTCACTGTTCAGGGCCTGGTAAATTTCTGCCACTTTTCTTTTCTTCTTGGAGTCAAAGTCTGCAGGAAAAGCACAAAGCAAGATAACAGGACATGTCAGCGCAGGCCCTGCTAGCACAGACCACGGCCAACCCACACTGTGACCAGCACAGGCTCAGCACTGGTTGTCCCGCTGACACAGAAGTGCCACAGAGCTGCTCGTCACCCTCATCAGATCACAGCTCCACACAGGACCGTGATGGCAGCACAGAGCTATTTTGCAACTGTTTCCACTCCAGGAAGGGCTGACTCAGTCCCAGGTCAGGTGTTGTGCACTCTGTAACACTTGGGCCTCATGTTCCTGCTGATTCCTGGCCAGGCAGCAGCTCCTGGCTACCATCAGCCCAGGGAGAGGTCTGAACTACTGACAGCAGCTGTCCCAAGGAAGGTCACATTTAAACCAGTTACAAGTATCACAGTGTACTGACTTACCTCCCAACAAACACAAACTTTCTAGCTGTTAGCCTTGTGCAGGTGAGCCGCTATTAAAGGAACTGCCTTGTAGAGCACAGGGATTCTGGGGCAGGGAGGGGAGAGAAGAACGCACACAGAGGGTGGGTTTCACGTGGGTTAAATACACAGATGGCACACAGGAGCATTTAGTGTGGGGCTGAGGAAGGGCACCACTTCACCCTGCCCATGGTGCAGGTCAGCACAGCCTCAGGTGGGCAGCAGGGAGGCAGTTCAGGGCCACTCCATGCAACACGCAGCTCCCATCTCGCTGCTCACAGAGGCTCTGTAGGGCCACGCAGGGTGAAGCTGCCAACGCTGCCCTTCCTCAGATGGCTTTTCCAAGGGACGCAGCTCCCACTGCTCATGGAACCCAACCGGGATCCACCGGATGAGGAACTGCAGAGGACGTGGGCCGGGAGGAGCCGGGAGGGGCCGACTCTCCCTGACGCCCACCTCCTGCTGCCCTATGGGGTTTCGGTGCTCGTGGGACACACAGGAGCCACGCAGTGAAGCGCCAAGCATCTTTTTTTGGCGCACTTTTTGGATGAAAACCCACCACAGCAGCCTGCGGCAGAGCTTCAGCTCCCTCCGAACACCAATGTTAAAGCATCCAGCAAGCCCCCGGTGACCGCAGCTTTCCTTCTCTTTCCCTCCCACCCATCGCACGGGCAGCACCGACGAGTCCCCAACGGCCGCATCCCGCGGTGCCCCGTCCCGGAGCCAAACGACCCCTCGCTGTCCCCCCCGCCATAACGCCCGGCCGTAACGCCCCGCCCCGCCGCATGGGGGCGCACTGCCAGCGACCCCACCCGGCGCCCGCGAGGCGGCGCTCGTGCACCCCCAGCCCACTCCCCTGTGCTAGGAGGCGCTGCCCCCCCCCCCGCTACAGGCCCGGCCGGGCCGTACCGTGGCCTCCGACACCGTTGCGCGGCGGGCTCCGCCGGGCCATGTTTGTTCCCGGGCGCTGCGGCGCATGCCGAGCCGACGGCCGGGCCGGGTTGGGGCTGGGCGCTCCCGCACCGCCCGGTCCGGTCCCGTCCCTTCCGCGCCCCCACCCGCTCCCCCGCCCCTCCGCCGGCGGCGCGCGAGTGTTACGTCACGGCGCTGCGATGCGCAGGCGCGGCCGCGTGGCGGTGGCGCGTGGGCGGGGCGAACGCGCGCATGCGCAGGAGAAGGCGGGAAGCACGCGTGGCGTTCCGGACCCGGCCCCAATCCTGCGGGCCGCCGCGTTACGGCACGGCGGTGTGAAAACGGGGCTCAGCGCCCCCAGGGCACCAGGCGGGGCAGATCGCACGGCGGCAACGGGCTGCGCTCACCCGGCTTCAAACGCAGCTCCGTAGCCTCCTGCCCCCCAGCCAACCTCACTCGGAGTCAGGAAAGGTCCGGGCTCGGGGCCCCTGCCGCGCGTTGTTCGTAGTCGGCGCTTAAAGACGCGGCGCAGCCGACGGGAAAAGGCCGCGTCGCTCCCAGGCCCCGCTCCTCCCGCCCGAAGGAAAGGAAGAGTCGAGAAGTGCCCAGAGAAACGAGCGATGGCCAGAAGCAGCAGCCGCTGCTGCTCAGGGTGGGAGATGTCCGTGTGTGTGACGCCACCCCTGAGCCCCCTACACAGGGAACTTAAATCTAACCTCGATAAATAAAACCAAATGTTTATTTACACCAAAGAATTCCAACACTGGATCTTTCACATATGAAGGACAAAGTATATATACACAGCAAGGGGTAGCAGGGCTGTAACAGGGGTGCTTTTTTTTCTTTTCCTTTGTTGTCAATGATAATATTTGTCCACAATTACTGATCTACCATTTCAGTTTAAGTTAAGTCTGCTCGCTCCTTCCTCTCAGTGCATATTTACAAGACTGTGAGGTAACTGGTATTCTCACCACATGGCACGTGAGGGAGGGGATGGTGGGTGAAGATGTGGTATCTGACTTGGCGCAGTCTGATTTTTCCAGCTTTAAGTTGCCACCAGCTCGAAACCTATATCAACAATTTAAAAACAATATACCCAATAACAAACTAATTCCAGAGATCCAAGCCAAGCAATGGCAGGAAGCCTCCCCTTCCATGAGAAAGGTGCTGATCAGAGGACGGCTCTAAAGCAGCACCTTTACCAGGAGGTGGAGAGGACTTCAGTTGGATCGGTCACTTTATGTTTGAAGACTAAAATTACATGCAAGGGGGTGAGTTGGCATTCTGGTCGGCTCCTAAGGAGACATGATTTGATCAAAATAGGGTTTTAGACATTATCTGCACTTCTTTTAAGCTTATACCGCCTCTCCATACTGGAATTGTCTCCTCAGTGTACTGAATCATATGCAGGCTATGGGGTTAAAGTGAGTGAGTGGTACTTAGAGAATCCCCCTCCCCTGCCTCATGAAGACTTGGTTTGGTAGTCTCTGGAGAACAGCACGATCTCCCAAGGTGTGTGCTCGTGGAGGAGTAATGGTGGGAACATGAAGAGAAGAGATTTCCAGCAGGATGCAATAGTTTGGAAATGCTGTTGATTCATCTTTGCTCTTAAATGAAGAGTACTTTTTTTTTTGGGGGGGGGGGAGGAAGGGGGAAGGGAAACTGTCCAAGAAATTTTCCATCTGTAGGTATTTTCAGGGAATCCCCTGAGTTACGAAAAGTTCAAGTAAAAAAAGAAAAATCAGCCTATAATAATTTTGTATATAATGACTGAACTACTATAAATCCACAAGCAACAGTTCAGACACGGTGCCTCCAAAGCGTTCATCCCCTCCCTTCCCCTGCCAGGCACGAGCTGCGTCCTGAGGAGAGGCGGAGGGGGAAACCTCTTCCCCACCTGACTCAGCTCAGGCAGCAGGAGACAGAACCCATCACTACTGCTGAGCGCCTGCAGCAGCTGGAACGGGCATCCCCAGGGTGGTGGTGGCAGAAATGACAGGTGAGCCTGCTAGAGGTCCAAGGGGTGAAGGTGTTGGCACTGAAGAAATCCCTGGAACAGAGACAGGTAAGCAAGAATTAGAGTGAAACGGGTGCACGGATATCCAGGTCTGCTGTGCTGCTTCTGAAAGGACAAGTCATCCTCGCGGGTCACCTCCTTACATTTTCAGAGCTACCAAAATAAGCTGAGAGCAAAGATCTTTAACAGAAAAAGCTCAGCTTATGCACATTTAAAGTGTCACCAAAGGGCAGATGTGGTAGCATCACTGTCCTTCCAGCCGCTGCCAGAAATTCCACCTGCAAAGCACTTTACAAAACACAAGGCCAGGAAAGCAGGTCAGGCCGCAGCGAGGCCCTTTTCCCTCTCTCCCACCCACATCTTTTTAGCCCTGCCTTCATCCTCAGTTGCAGGAGACGCCCCAACAGCCCAGCTGCAGAACTCTCCCTCCCAGACATTCACAGAAACGCTTTGCAACACCAACAAGAGGCAGCAGAACTGACCTGACATCATACTCGCACTGCTGACAGGAGTGCTGCCACCCGGCATGTTGGACGAGCCCATCCGAGCCTGGTCTTTCACAATGGGATCTAGGAAGAGCACACTGTCCTTAGGCACCGTGCTGCCAGACAGCACTGAGGCACGCTGCCTGCCTGACCCCAGTGCACAGCCAGTGCTGGCGAGCTGCCTGTGGCACAGATGGTATCAGCCAGCACCTACTGGAGCACAGAAGTTTGCACCGACTCGGCTGGAGGGCACCCAACAGGGTAC
Source organism: Centrocercus urophasianus (assembly GCF_019232065.1). Classification (NCBI taxonomy): domain Eukaryota; kingdom Metazoa; phylum Chordata; class Aves; order Galliformes; family Phasianidae; genus Centrocercus; species Centrocercus urophasianus. The sequence continues at coordinate 66,526 of NW_024885169.1, read as the reverse complement.
AAAGGTAACACAACTAAACAAGTCCAGACGTTAAGGACAACTTGCCCAAATTCTGTGGTGTGGAGATCAGCAGGACTGCTCGGCACTAAGAGCTGAAGCCATGGCAGTTATCTCCTTTCTACGTCAGGTGTTTCAGAAAACTAAACCCAGCAAATGAATGCAGTGAGCAGAAACATCACAGGTGGTAACAAGTCATGTCTCCAACCATATCCCACAGCTGTGAACTCTAATGAGGTCCACGTGTTGCCTTCCATAAGATGCAGGTAAAAATCACGGCCATCAGAACTGTGACATCCCCTTCCTGCCTCCCAAGCCTACTGCAGCAGGTGAAGTCATTTCAAGTTTGCCTTTCCTCATGATGCCTTCAGTACAACCTTTACCTGCACCTAGACACAAAGTAATTTTGCTGTTTCCCCATTCTCTCTTTCACAGCTTTCAGCTCTGCTAACGCTCATATTTGCAAAACGTTTCAGCTGAACATTTGCCCCAAGCATAGGACTGCTGGTTGTTATTTAGAGAAGTCAGCTCAGCACCAACAAAAATAAAGAACCTGAGCAGATACTCCTATTTGTGTTGTCAGACAGCTGTTCTCACAAATCTTAATATGTAGGTTTCTGGGAAAACTGCAAGCATTCAAACATTACTTTTTCACGTTTACTAGTGAAAGTTTCATTTTTCTGCCTGAGAAAACAAGACTTCAACACACCACTGACTAAGGCACATTTAGCAACAAGATGACTTCAAAGGGCCTGTTTCTCAACAAAGCAGAGTCACCTGGTTTCATCAGACACAGGAATCCGTATATCCAGACACCTGCTGAAATGAGCACAGGTTCAGCAGCAAAGATTCTTTAATGCAGTGCTGCTGATTCACTGCCCTGACAGAGGCACACAACGCTGCCTCCTCAGCTGCTGCAGATGGCCATGGCCTACTTATCCACCTCAGATGAGCAGCCTCAGCTCCAGCACAGCTACTTGCAAAGCAGCGGCCTCTGCTGTTGCAGTGCTTAGCTCTGTCTGTACAACTACTCGGATGGAGATTTCCCAGAGGAAAGAATGCAGAGGTGTGAGTGTGTAAGGCCTGCTACTTACAGAAGTAGGGGTGTTCCATGGCTTCTCTTGCTGTGAGTCGTGACTGGTGGTCATATCGCAACAGCTTGTCTAAGAAATCCAGAGCTTCAGGACTCACCAGATGTTGGTTCTCGCTGTGAACAAAGCGCTCCCATCGTTTACGGGAGTGTCTGCAGAAAACAAGGCACCCAGGTGAGGTGAGGCAGAGCACCCAGGTGCCAGATTCCTGTTGTTTTTTAAAGATAGGACTGCAGCAGATGCCCAGCTCAAAGACAGGTCACTGCTTGCTGCAGCAGCGAGGGGCTGAGCCGAAGCAGAGCACACAGAGCAGTACACCGAGCCTCCACGTGGCGGCACAGCTGCCACGCTTCGAACAGCAGGAGGTCAGAGTGAAGGGACAGGCCTGAAGCCTGGGTTCTGCTCTTCTGTTACACTCTGAACATTGCTTCCTGGTCACACATGAAATAACTACGAGGAAAATAACATGCCAGTGCCATCAGCAGAAATTCATTTCCTATTTGACAGTCTTGAGAACCACGGCTGCTCTTTTTTCTGCAATACCAGAAGGAGCGTTGGCCCTTCATGCTTTATGCTCTGGCAGTTCAATTATTAACCTAAATGACACTTAAAACTCGTTCCTCAAATGCATTTGCAGATACAGGTGCATGGGAAGCACTGGCAAAGCTGGGTCAAAAGCACAAAGCAGCAGTTCTCTCTAAAGCAAAAGTCTTTGTTCACTTCAAGCTCCAACTCCACCAAGAGCTCTCCATCTTCTGAACTACTTCCCAGCTTGGCTCACCTGCCCAAGATGTCATTGAAACGTGGATCCAGTTCAATGTTGTATTTGTCAATGTAGTCATACAGATCTTCTGTTCCCAGCACCTTGGCTATCCTCACCAGCTAGGAACAAACAGAAAAATAAGTCACTACTGTGAGGGAATAATAACAACAACGTCAGAGCCAAGCACAAAATACTGCAGCATATTCCCTTGGGAGCTGGAACACAGTCTGAGACAGCAGCCATGGGCTCATCTCACAGCTCCAACCGTCCCACTGTAACTGTGGGCACCAGAAGTGTGTCCCCACTCAGTCAGGGCTGTGCAGCCCAAAGCAGCCTGGTGGCAGCTGTGTGCCCTCCCATAACGCTTAGCAGATGGATAGGACAGGGGCTTTCCACCAACTGTCACCTCAGGAGGAGTGGTTCAATGTCCCAGAACACATCCCCCTTAATAAAAGCAAGGTTGTGACTTTTACCAGATACATACCAAGGAGCTCAAAATTACAAAGCACTAAACTATTTCTATCTGTTTTAGATAACCTTGCATGGTTTAAAAAAAAAAAAAGGGAAGGGGAAAGGGACATAGCTTCAAACTGAGCACAGAAGCCATTAAGGAAATGTTTAAATTCTTCTTTGGATTCCTTGATAGAAGTGTAAGCAGAAAGTCTTCACTGGGAGAAGGGAACAGAGATCACACATGAGCAGCTCTCACCTGATCATAGTTGTCATGGCCATGGAAAAATGGCTCCTTTCGGAATATCATACTAGCCAACATGCAACCCAAGCTCCACATATCCAGACTGTAATCATACATCTGTACAAAACCAGAAGGACAATTCAATTTCTAATGAATTCAGCAGAAAGGACTCCCAAAACTCACAGGTTCCCCCCACCTCCAGAAATGCAAACATGGCCATATTACACCAGGAACAAATATGTTACTGCATCTTCATTATCAGAACACTGTTCAACTCAGGGGAACAGTTCACACAGCATTAGCTCCTCTCACAAAGACTTCATTTCCATTCCTCACTGCACAACCAGGCTTGATTAAAAAAAAAAAATAATAAATCAACATTTGTATTCCAACATCCATGATGAAAGTTCAGCTCTTCAAGTCCCCAGGTGACTCCCTGGTTTCACTTGGTGGCTTTACATCCATTACATCTCTTCATGTATTTTAGAACAGACCACCTTCAGAGTCAGGTTGCTGAATGCCTGAATTTCTGGTTCACTATCTGAAAACATTCAAGGTTTTCTGCATACACATCAGTGATAAATCCTGGTCATTCTTACCTGATAATCTACAAGGAGTTCAGGTCCTTTGAAATATCTGGAAGCCACTCTGACATTGTACTCCTGGCCAGGGTGATAGAACTCAGCCAAACCCCAATCTATTAGTCTAAGCTAGAAATGGTAGAAAACAATGAAAAACATCAAGGGATGTGCCAGCTCTGCTCCTACTGAGCCGTGCTACGACTGTACCTGAAAGCTTCATTTACAAGCTCTCTCTTCTCAGTTCATTAGAAATTGATCAGTGTCTGTTCAGATATTCTCTACACGCCAAGACCATCAACCACTCTAAGTCAAATCTCTCCTTACCAACCCAACCAGAACACACAACCCATAAAAATCTTAAGTGGTTCACAAGATTTCAAGTTTCTCCATGCCATGGAAGCACAGTCCCCCATATGACCCCCCCCAAAGATGTCTGCAAGTACCTCTATCTCAAGGATACCAAAAAGGAACCCCTGTTTTGCCAAGACAAAAGCAGGACCCTTCCCTGCCCTGCAGTACCTTTCTGTGCTCATGATCAATCATGACGTTGTGAGGTTTGACATCTCTGTGCATGATTCCCATGCTATGGCAGTAATCTAGAGCCTGCAAGTGACAAAGAAGCAGATGCTGGAGTTGCAAGAACCTTTCAAGCTCAGCCACATTCAGAATTATTTCTGCATACACCAAGGTTACCCAGGCAGCACGACTTCACTGTTCAGTGATGCACTCAGAACCAGACTCACAGACCACAGCAAAGACCTCCAGCATCCCCTCCCAAAGTCCCAGCAAAAGAAGTGTCTGGTTTCACCTCCTGTGTTTACTCCCAAAATAAAAAGGATTTCTGGAGTTCTCAGTGTATCCAGATAAGGGCTTTGCTATCCTTAATAAGGACTAGAATTTCTTGTGGAAACGTGGCTAACCCATCAGTACTGTGCTGATCTGATGCCTATTTTTAGAACCAATTCTTTCATAGTAACCAATTTCTTTCCTTCTTTCTTCCCTTCCCCCATTACTGACAAGATAACCATTGTAAAGGATCAGCTGACTACAAAGCTGAGAAACCAATCAACAAAACAGGAAAACCCCAACTTACCTTCAAAATCTCATACATGTAGAATCGAATATCATAATCTGTTAATGTCTGATATAATTGCTGTGGGAAACAAACACATCCCATCAGAGGTCAACAGCAAAGAAAAATATCACAACTGTGCCAATCCAGAACGACCCAATTCCGTCCTCTGCTGATGTGACTCTCCAAACCCCACAGATACTCAGCCTGTTCCTCTCCCATCCACATCACACACAGCTCACTTCCAGCTGTTCAGAACTCTGCTCTGCTCCTCTCACTAACTCCCAGCACCAGCCCACCGACTGCACGATTCCTTTTGCTGCAGACTGGCTCTCAAACACACTGAGGGGCTCCCAGCTCGAGTAAAGCTGTCCCAGGCATTGATGGCCTACAAGGTTAATGGATGAATTTGCTCTGAAGGTTACAATACCACAGAGATCTGGATCTTCACCTTCTAACTACCAAGGAACTGAATACAAACTTCTATCCAAGTGCATTCATCTTCAAAGACAACTGGTATGTTGGAAGGAAATGATTACATAACCTGCCTTCCCTCTACATATTAGTGCCTTCCCAGAACATTACAAGAGGCTTCTGAATGGAAAACACAGAAGGTCAGAACTCATACTATACCTTAAAGTCTGTGTTGTTTACATGTTCAAAAACCAAAGCAGGGGTCCGAGACTGAAACAGAGAGAAAAAGTGTTCAGCCTTGTTGAGATAAACTGTTTCCATTCAAGATAATGCATTAAATCATTTCAACTCCTAAAATTCCTAAAAAAGCCCCTTCTGCCTCAGGCACTGCTGCAATTTCCCTCAGAACAGAGCCTGCACTCTGTTCTGCCCCTAGAAGAAATGAACACGTCTCAGTTCACTGCTGCTTCCTTATAGAGCGAGGGGCAGAAGTGACCTGTGGGGGGAAAGGCCTCTAAAAGAAGTTAATCAGATTAAGAGCTCATCTCATTAAGGGATTCACAAGCAGGACTTAAGGGCAGAGGAAAACAAAAACGTCAGATCAGAGCTGAAGTGAAAGACAAAGTTTACCCACAAACCCAAAGCACCCTTTACTCACCACAGGGTCTTTTACTATATCTGCAAGAGTGATTATATTGGGACCGCCTCGCAAGTTTTCTAAGATCTTGATTTCACGCTTGATTTTCTTCTTTTTAACAGGCTGGAGAATAAAACACAGAGCATAAGACAAAGTGGCCATCAAGTGAGGCAAACAGACAGGACAGATGACAAAGGTACCTGACTGCAAGTTAGCAAAATACATCAGCACCTCTGCAAGTTAAGTTCCAACAGCCACACTTGGTTGTTACCTATGAATCATTTCAGTAAGAACTCACATCTCTGAACACATTCCAACAGTCAAAAATCTGTTATCTGTGCTAGATGTACAGTTAGGAGAAACCCATCAGCTATCCAAAGGCCACACTAAACAAAGGTATTTCACCAGTCAAGATTGTGGAACAGTAAGTTTCCAGGAGACCTTAACTCAGCCTGGAAGAATATTATGCCTGCAATGGAACGTGCAAAGCAGAAATTCCAAATTTAAGGTTAGCAGCCTCTGAATTTTATCACTGCCTTGAAAGGACAACAGTCCTGCGAGCTTATGGGCTTCATTCCACATAAAAACATGCTGGGGTTCTGGTAGCTAAGAGGTGAGAATTCTCTAGTCAGCCACTGAAAACTTTTCTAGCTCCAAGTAAAAACACTTTCAGAAGCGTGCTGCACATCAGGACTTCTTTAAGAGAAAGGTTAACTCCTTACAGGCAGAGGTTTAACTTCATAACCAAGCATATGGTTTCTTATTAAGAGCTTGCAATGATAGCCTATTTCACTGAAGGGAACCCTGAAGACAGACTTCAAGGATGTCAGTCTTAGAACACAAGACACTTCAGACCAACTGCTGCATTTTCTGGCCTCCCGATCACTTCAGGACCAATCTCATGTTTTCCCCAAACCCCTGCTCACCTTGAGAATTTTAACAACTACTTTTTCATTATTTGTAATGTTGATGGCTTCAAATACTTCACTGTATTTGCCTCGGCCTAATTTTCGAACTAGCTGGTAGTCATCTTGATTTCTGTGGAGATAAATAGGTAAAGAATTCCAAATAGCTCAGACATTTCCATCAGAATTTACAAGGTGCTCCTTAACTCTAAATCACTGCCACCCCCTTCCAGAGAAGGTGGATAAACAAGCACCTTCAGCCCACTGAAGGCCATGATTACGAACTCAGAGAAGCGGGGAGCTTTTCTTTGTCCAAGCCCAATTCAACCCACAAGTTGTTTCTTCTGCAGTAGTAATGTGAGCCCATCTGGACTTCAGCAAACTCAAGCTATCTTTTCCAGAGGTCTACGTAGGTTTGGGAGCTACATTTTTCCTAACATAACGCTAGGAAAACATCAGTAGAGCTATCAAGACAAAAAACTTCAGTGCTCGCCCATTCAGTAGCAGACCAGGCACAGGACACCACTTCTGCTCAGCTGAGGACAGGGCTGTCTGGGCCCTGCCCACAAAAGCAGGAGCACAGAGCCACCAAGCTGCATCACTGCCATCTGATTCTTGGACATTTCAGTCATGAGCTCGATTTAGACACTTCCCTCCTTCAGAAAGGAGCATGGATGTCTTTTGTAGTCACTTGCAGAGAGAAGAGCAACAGGTCACAAGGAGACATGTACCTATTTCAGTTTGCTGAGTCTCTGCACTCCTCCAAATCAGAACCATTTCTCCAGCCCCACTCCCAGAGCCATTTAGCCTGTTTCAGATAAAAGACTTTCTTCCTTCTGAAAAGAACAAGTTTCCTGACTGCGTGTCAAAAGCTATTCCAACCAAAATCTTAACGGAGGCACTAAAAACATTCTTGTGCTGCCAGGGATCTAAAAACTTGAGGAGACCATTTCAGATACACAACAGGCTGTTCTGCCATTTCTGCAATGCCAACGAAAAGCTGTGATCCTGACTTGCCATTTACACCACACATCCAAAGAGCGTGACAGCCTAACGCAGCACAGGTGCCAAAGCTCCCCCTGCACCCCTCTGCAGACCCCACAAGACCCTGCCCAGCCCACACTTACCCCCACTCAACCACATGCGACTCGTAGTCCCAGTACTCCCGGGGTCTGTGTGTGTTCACATCCGTGTAAACCCTGGCCCTGCTCGGCACGGGTCCCGACATATCAGACAGGTTGGCAGGTGGAAGCGATGAGATGGCTGAAACCAGAGGCTACCCAATCTCCACAGTAGGACAGAGGAGAAAGGCCTCAGACAGGCCTCTGGTTCTTCCAACTAAAGAGAGAGAAAATAAACCAAAGGTTAAAATCTCAAGATAGTATAAAAATACTGAAGTTAATAATTAAAAGCTGTTGAGAAGAAGTTGGAGTCCAGCCACGGACCTGGGATCGTTTGTCAGGACCTGAAAACCATTTGCCTGCTTTTCCTCACACAAGACAGGACCGTCTGGACCCAACAGCAGAACAAACACCCTGAATGCACCTTGCAACTTTCAGTACCAAGTATCTAACTTATGGCTGGAAAGATAACTTTCCACAAGGGAAGAAACGCAGCATGCTCTGTCTCAGCAGATGGGCTCCTCCCTTCAGCTCTGCAGCAAAGGCAACGGCCATCAACTGCAACTTTTCTCCACCCCGGGCCAGTTTGTGCCGGTGCAGAAGCAGAACCCTTCACTCCCTGTGTGCTGCACGTCCTGCCCCTCTTGCAGGACACTGAGAAGCCGTGCTGCCAACAGCAGACAGATTTACAAGGTCACCTGTGCAACCTGAGTTAAGCACAGCCCCAAGTTTCGATTTCTAGAAACGCAATCTTCATTGAAAGCAGACTTTCAGGCCTGCTGAGTTCCACCGCCGTTACGACTAGCTGCAGTAACTGAGCAGGAAGCTGCTGTTCATCCAGCACATGCTCTGATTTCTGAATATTTACAGCAGCAGTAACTTACTCTAAGAACTACACTAACCAGCTCTGGTTCCCAGCCTGCCATAAGACCCCAGAGTCACTACTGATTTCTCACTCAGTGACCATACAGGGAAGTTTTACTCAAAGCCCTGCAGAGGAATCACAAGTGTGCTTCGTAGCACAAATGAGCTCCTTGGTGCAGAGGCACAACCTGTTTATGGAGCACACTGCTTTCTCAGGCCTGCTCAAAGGCCCCAGCTAACACTGGCAGGACCTCCATCAGCAGGACAGTGACCCACCACCTCGAGCCCCAATTCAGAGCGTGCTTCCAGTACTGCCAGTACAAACACACTGCATGGGCTACAAACACCCTGACGTGAGGGATGAAAAGCAGCACCTACAGGTGGTCCTACCAATATCACCCAATAGAATTAGAATGCACAAATATTACGGTGGCATAAAAACTTCAAGTCAATGACGGTTCCTGTATAAAAACCAGATTGTTGAGACTCTGGACAAAGCTCCTGGTATTTATAAATCCAGGCTATCTATTAACAGCACACTGGTAAAGGCAATAACGCATGCCAAAAACCTCACACAGTGTTTTTTTTTTCTTTTCAATAGGCCAGAAGCAGGCAGAGGAAAGCTCTCCATTCAGCCAAGCATTAAGTGCTATGGTTTTATACCGGACGTATCGTCCTGCCTAAATAAAAGCAGTGCCTCGCACCCCTCCAATCTTTCACCACGAGTGAAAGCTGACATACTTTTAAACATTTAAATACAAGAATGCCTTTGTCAGCTTTCAAAATAACTTTGGAGGAAGGAAGCTGTATCAGTCTGAAGGAGCATTGTTCAGCATGCAGCACAAGGCAGGCTGCACGGCTGCGGTCACAGAACGGCCCTCCGTGGGCAATGCTATAACCCAAATGAAGGGGAATTATTTGCTATGCAATCCTATCCCTTTGTGCAACTACTACACTGCAGGAAGAAGCAACAGCACCATTAACCAGAAATTAATAAGATCTAGAAATCTGCTCAGAGCCGTTAGTTTAGGCTACCAGGACGGATCACGCCAGCAGAAAATTCTAGGAGTCAGATCCTGCTCTGCTGACAGCATCCTGTCCACGGCTTTGATGTCTGCAGCAGGGAGCCCAGAGGCACAAATCCTCCTCCTGCCCTGTTTCCTACAGCTCCACCAGCAGCCGCCTGCTTTGGATGCAGGAATGCCTGCGACATCTCCTCCTGGCACGAGCTCACCAAGCCTTCTCTCACAGCACCATCCGTGGTAACGTGGGTTATTTTTTGACCTGGTGACACACAAATGCTGTGGCAGGCAGCTGCAGGTAGGCAGGGAAGCAGCCAGGCTGAGAAGGGACACAGCACTGCTCTCAAGTCTGCAATGAAGGCGCGACTGACTTCTGACAGCAAGGGACAGGGAGCATCCAGGTAACAGCACCAAGCACAACTGGGAAAAACAACCCACCTGCTCCAGGGCAAAACGTTCATTCCTCTAACAAAATACACCTTTCAATAGATCGGACAGCCATCATCTCAGACCTCAAACCATTTATGTGGCATGACTCAGCTGCTCAGAAAGTCGGTGTGTATTCCAAGGCTGCATCAGCACAACGTGCAAGTTCACTAGAGTGCTCTCAGCACCGTGCAGTTAATTTAATTCCAGAGTTTCATCATTCTGTTTTTGTTTCTCTTATCTCCTCGTGCTTCCAGCAGGTTTTCCACTCGCTTTTTTTGTCTGCCCAACACTGCTTGTGTGGGACCTACACATAGAATCAGAGAGTATCTGGAGTTGGAAGGGTCCCACAGGGATCGAGGCCAACTGCAGTCTGCACACAGGCAACCCAGTGTCTGAGATGACTGAGCAATTCTAATTTTTAAGCACAATCCACATCAACACAGAACATGATTGTTCCACACCACCCAACAAGATCACTTCTTCAGCAGGCAAAAAAAAAAGTTAAAAGTCAATCTCATTATCCAAAGATGGATCAATTTGCACAGTAGATATTTCCTTGTCATGGAGCTGCAGCCTAGCACGAGCTCTGCTGTAACAGACTGCTCAGAGGTTTTTAAAGGAAATCAACTGTAGCTTCTAAGAATGGCACACAGTGCCTAACTGTGAAGGTAGGTATTCCATCTACTGCTTTTTTAAGTGGAAAGGAGAGAATCTATACAGATAATTTGGTTTTGAAGCAAACAAAGTTACTTACTTACACAAACTTACCTCACCTGAAAGCTTCTCACTCCCTCTACTCAAACTGCTAAGGAATGTGCATATGTTTTGCATTCACTACACCTGCAGAGGGATAATCTTGCAATGAATCCAAATTCTTTGACAGGGGGACAAAGAGGAATAAATAACTGTCATGTAGTTTTAAGGTAGAAAATACACAGTACAAGTAGTAATTACACCTAACTGAGATGAGTGTCCTGAGCTTATTAGAAAGGTTAAACTCTAGTACTGCAGTCAGAATCCAAACAGAAAGGGCCATTTATTAATTCCTGCATGTGACAGCATCACAGAATAATTTACTTATTATTTGGACCACCAAAATCACCCTATGTTGTAGGTAAGGTTGCTGTCACTAGCATCACCAACAACCACCACCCTCACAATGGGAAGAAATAACTTCTGTATCTAATCAGAATTTCTCATCATCTGGAGGCACTCCAGGGCTGTGCTGCAAAGCTCTGTAACCACGTCCCACCTCCTCCATTACTCGTCCTCCCCAGCTGTATTCCCTTCAGAGGCAGCAAAGAATCTGCAACAAAAGCAGACCAAACAGACCAAATCCTCCATCCACAGAACCGAACCCACGGTGTTGTGGCAGTAAAACAGCAGTTCCTATGCTAGAGTGCAAAGCAATGCAGTACCTGCTGCACCTAGGCAGAAGCTCTGCTGCCGTCAGTCCTCTGCTGGCAGACAGGAACCTGCTGTCAAGTGCCACCAGCTGGCTGACTGTGAGCTGGAGCTAACCTTACACTGAAACATGTGGGGCAATAGGGCAAGCAAAGCAAAAGCATCCAAGGACTGATGAAAACAAAACACACCTCTGAAAAAAAACCTGTCGTTTCTCTGGTTGAGCTGAAGCACGCAGCTAAGAAACAGAAGCACGAGTCTGTAGGCAATGCAGCAGGTCAGTGAGGAACACAAAGCCCTCAGTTACCCCCTGGCACTCACTGCCCAGCTCCCTGCCTTGGCAGTGCAAGGACACAGAGCAGCTATTCTGCCCCATCAATACCCCTCAGGCAGACACTGCAGGGTGGCAAACCCAAACAGGCCCAGCAGTTGGTTTTTGCACACAGGCCTGCCCTTAACTATGGTCTGTCAGTGTTAGTAAGCCAGCTATCAGCTCACCCTGCACCACAGGGCTCTGCTTATCCTGCGTGCAGAACGGTGAGAACGGGGTCAAACTCCACACTGCTGATAAGTAGTCCATAGGAGAGCCTGAGAGTCAAAGTCAAGGGATCAGAACAGCTGTGCTGCCTCCATACAGGAACGGCTGAGTCCACTAATTAAGAGAGACCCCTTCTTCAGAGTTTGACTTTCTCTAACAGCAGCTTGCTGTGCTACCTTTGCTGCCTGAAGTTCAGCAAAACAGTCAAGAGATTCTCGGTGTTTAATTTGAATTTGATTTTTAAAACTTTTTAATTCTTTAATTTAAATCACAGCGAGAAAACACCCCCTTTTTAAGAAGGAATCTAGCATCTATGCTGTGTTACTGTAATCCCTATGGCAACCCCTGCCCCCATGGAGGACTTCATTCCTCATGAAGCATCCTCCCCTAGAGCACCATGCACAACCACTATAGGGATTTCCTTTGCCAACTTCCCAACTGCACCACTCTGAGCAGGTGGCACCAAAACACAGGTAAGCAATTAAGCAAATTAAGCAGAAACACACCTACTTGGCCTCTAGTACAATGCTTTTTTTCTTTCCCTTTTTTAAAGTCAGAAATAACCAAGGTACTGGATTTTTTTCCCCCCCTCCTTTTAAAGGCAATGCTTTTAACATGGAGTGCCTCTCAAGTACACAGTTACCAGAACCTGAAACCTAGAAATCTGCAGCAGTGTGACGCAGCGCACACAGCGAGCTGGAAGCCAAGAGCTTCCCAGAAGACTGTTGTCCTGGGGAACTCCAAGTACTACCAAGGGATGACCTTTGTGGAGAAGGCTTGGAGTATAAATAAGGCACCCACAAGCATAAGCATCGCTTGACACTGGCCTGCCTGCAGGCTGCTGCTCCCAGCACAGCTAGCTCTTGTTGTCCCGGCAAGCAGGACACTGCTGGCTGTTTGGTGCCACCCAGGCAGACCAGAGAGAACTCTGTCCCCTCTGTTCAGTATGACTCACTTGAATTTAGGTGGAGTCAGCAGAGTGCATCCTATCTAAGGGGTAAGAAGTCCTAAGCTGCCCCAAGCCAAACCCAAAGAGCCAAGAAATATTTCTATCGCTTGGCCGATTCCACACCACCTCCTCCTGCCCCCAAGCAGAAAGCTGGATGTCACAGTGGTCACACAGGTCTGCAGACTTCCCTCTCACTTCTACTTTCCCCACGTAAGCTCATTATAAGCTGCAAGTATGACTAAGTCAAGCTGTCAACAGACTAAAACAGACAACCAGTTCATGATGGGGAAAAAAGCCCTCAACCCATCGAGAAGGACAGTATTACTGTAAGCAGCCTGGAACCAGAGGTTATACTGCTCCTTTATTCCTGCTCACCAGAGAGACATTACCTTCCAGAGAAAATGGCTCAAACCCAACTTCTGAAATCCTAAGTATAGGAATGTGCTTTGTTAGTGGGAGGCAGCATTCCAATTATTAGACAAAATTGGTTATAATCTTTATAATCTCCTCCATGTAGCCTATCTAGCCCTTGCCTGTGAAGCCTCCCAGGAAGGAGCACTCACTTCTTCAGTGTTTGGAGAGCATCTGGTACTGGGTAGAGGCTGCTGAAATTAAAAGAGCAAGATATGCCTAAATACTATAATACAACCTACTGACAGCCAACATTACTCAAATCTCAATTTAGGAAGAAACAATAGTAACCAACTTGATCAGAAACACGTGTTCTATCTCACAACAGAAATCTGATGTATTTTCACAATAGTGGAACTGCAGCAATACAGAATGGAACAGATGACCTCCACATGTCCCCTGCAGCCTATATTTCTCTGCAATTTTATAGCTGAAATAGAAATGAGCCCGGATCAACAGAACTGACATTTCACATCCTTTCCTGAAACCCATTTACCTACTAAAGGGACAACATCAACTGAGCAGCAGATTTTTAACATCTAAATGAGTTGAAAGAAAGCTTCAGTTTGAAACCAAAAACTTTTCTCTTGATATTTTTTTGGAACAGCAGCCTGCTCTAACAACATGTTTCCAACAAAATCATTTTCCAGATTTCTTTTAAATAGCTGCTTGTGTCCGGCTCTGGAGCAACCATAAATCTAATGCATAAGGACCTCAAGCATTATTTTTAAAAAGAAACAGGAATAGTTGTGATTTAATTCAAAGTAGGACATGACCAGCCACCAGGGGAAAGAGATGACAGGCTAAGAAACATCTTGGAGCAATTCTGCACCAGCAATGTTCTAACATTGAGACCGGCTCTTTCTTTACCCATGTTATTAATTCCTCCTCTGAATTCCCTGCAGCTTCTGCCAGTGAAGAAGTAATCCCTCGTAACGTGGGCCTCAGTGGGACAGAAGTCACAGGACCAGTCACTGGAATGGTTTTACTGCAGCTCCACAGTCCTGGGCACACCTCAGCCCTCCTGCTTTACAAACAGTGCAAGAGCACCCCACGCCTGATGGGCCACAGGGTGCTGCAGCAGCTCCGTCACAGTTAGCCTTCATTGTTGTTCAGAGCCATAGCAACAGAACTTTAGAAGAGCTCACACAGAGAATCACCACAGATCATCTACAGGTTTCCAGACTCTCAGCCTAGTTGGACAAGCGTCCTTTGCAAACCTCCTGTGTTGGCAACTGCACATATACCTGGGCCAAACGAGCTGGGATTTCCTCCAGCAGCAGGAGGCTGCCAGTGACTGGAACGTTCCTCACTGCATCTCCTAAGAGATTCCACACAGAACAGCCAGTCAACTTTGCAAGTTCTTCTCTTCCCACCCATCCCATCAGGTCGTAGCCTCTCCTTGCATATCTGAAGAGCTGAGCTAGTTCACGGCACAGAGAGCAAAAGGAAAGCTCTTCCCCACACAAACCCACCCCCTGGAATGAGCTGCAGCACTCAGCAATGCAGCTGAGACCCCCGTGCCCTCATAGCAGAGCGCAAAAGGCAGCAGCTCCTCCTGCTGCAGTTCCCAACCCCCTCAGACAGGGCAGCTATTGTTACTGCCACCACCTCACATTCATGGCACGATCAAATAAAAATGGCTACAGGCCTAACTCAGAACAGACAGCAAAAAAACCAGCTCCAAGTGTAGCCACAAACAGCCAAACCCGTGCCCACAGCAAACCAGAAGGTGGTGACAATCCTCTGCCGCCAGCATCTCTTGGCACTTGGGTGGGCTGAAGAAGAGGAGTTCTCCCTCACATCAGGGACAGCTGAGGCTGTGTGCTACCTGGGGCTGTAACACAGAATACAGGGTTTGTTTTTATTTCGAGCATTTCAAAGCAATTGCTTGCAAGGACTTCAACACAGAGCGAAGCAATTCTTTCTCTTCTAGACACATTGCTGTAAACTGAAGCTCCTGCTGGAGCTTTGGACAATATTTTCCTGTAAGTCAATGACCAAAATTACCACTTCTGAGGTCTTGGCAAAACCGGGGACTTTTCCTGAAAGCTCAGAAAGGGGAATGTTTCAGCATCACCACAGGCTCTTCCCAGCTGACATCAGGTCAACTGGCAGCACGCTCCAGAAGGTTCTTCCTTTGTAATTACCACTAAGTGACACAGTTGTTTTCCACATTAATTAGTATGCAGAGTACTGACAGCGCCACGGCTCAGCTGATTTGACTCCCGCAGTTCACACGTGGCACAGGTCAGCTAGAACTCAACAACTAAATGGAACCTGCTGTCTGTAAAAGTGATTTTTCATCAGTCTGATCAGGTGACTCCTAGAGGCAGGGAAAGTTACCAAAGCCAGAGGCTAAACCTGTTTGTATGGCATGTAACCATTTCTTCAGGAAATCTCTGTCATCAGCTGCTCCCATCAAGCAGGCAGTGCACCGTGGGCCATCTCTGCAGTTCAGCTGGCATCCAAAGGGCTGGGGAAGGGACACTCGAGGCAGCTCCATCTGAAACAGTCCCAGCACTGTTCTGCAGAAATGTGATGCTGTTAGCATGAGACATACCTACAACCACTCCGAAAATCAAAGGGAAACAAAATCACTTCTGAAACTCCAGGAATCGTTCTCTATCACGTGCTGGCTACTCCAACACAGCACAACACGTGCTTTATGCAGCTACAGCCAGACACAGCAGCTCTCCTAGATATGCCAGGTGATGTCAACACACCAACTGAGAAGCACACCATCATAATTCTTGTATTTTGCACCAGTGCTTTGGAAATTAACCAGCACCTCATGGACACAGCATTCATCACTGTGTAACCCAGCAGGGATGAGTGCTGAATCTCACTAAGCCAAACCACGGTGCTGGCAGTCGTGGGGCAAGCTTGTCCATTTCCCAGCATTGCTCTTCACCCCTTGGAAAGGCCCAGTAAGGCCACTGGGCAGCATTAGGTCATGGCTTAGGAAGAGGATGAGTTGTTGGGTCTCGTTAGATGCACCCATACATCCTGGAATGCCAGAACTTGTAGCTTTGAATTCGTAACTCAGTTAAGTTAAGCAAAACCACCTCCTCTTCCTTCTGGAACATCATCAGAGCTGTGGAATCTGCAGAAGGTAAGGCTGAAATTTAACAGCAGGCCGGTAACAGCTAGAGAAATCCACAACAAAACCTGTAAGAAAAGGAGCAGTGCAGCAGCTCTCGCTTTTCTATGCTAGCAATTAATTTGTTGTGCGCATCCACGCTGATCCATTTTCAGAACACTAAAAATAAAGACACAGTGATGGCTCCTGCACACAGGGATGTGTGTGCGCTGCAGAACCGCCTCCTCCCAGGCCAGGAGCCCATGGAGCAGTTCCCTGCATCGCCCTGGGCACGCAGGAGGACTTCTGGAGGTATTTCAGCACGCACTGAGATCTCCCCCACCCAGTCATTAGATTACAGAGCTGGACGGCCTGCTTCAGAAAGCAAATGGTAATGTTCCTGAAAAATCTGGAAGTGGATCGCAGTAAAGTCACAGTCTGCACTCACACAGAAGTAAGCTGTGTGGAAAGTTCAAATGATTGATGTTGCAACCTTCCAAATACGAGCCTGGGCGAGAGCTGTCTTGGGTTCTCCAAGAGCTCTGAGGTCTCCTCTCTGCTCTTCAGTCTCCCAAACAGCAGCAAAAAAACGCACAGTGAAATCATCTGTTGGAATTAAGCTGCCCGGAACAGCCTGGCCAAAGGAGCAGGTACAAATCGTGTCAGCATCACTTCACTGCTCCTCCACTGCTGAGGCCTGACCAACAGGAGATACCCTGAACTGCTGATCCTACACAAGAACATCAACAATCCCATCTCTGATTATCCTTTCCTACTGAAAGGCAGGCTGGGCGCCTCAATGGCAAATTTAGATGGAGTGTGAGAAACGGGCTGTAAGACACACTGCTTTCATCACCAGAACTAATGCCAGCTCACACAGCTGCAGTCTCCTTTTCAAAGTGGGCTTTGTAGATCTGAAGGAGAACATCTTTGCTCCCATCAGGTTCCACAGATCCCAGGGAAGTCAGCCCTTGGAAGCCCCTGGAAGGAGACAGCCAGGCTCAGATGAGTTATCCAAGTAATCTTCCAATCAAAAGCAGGTAACAGCTGCAGGGAAATTAAGTCCCTTCTGATCTTAAAACCTGGGCTGTTTATTAAGACCCTTAGAGGACAAGAAAATCCAAGATGGCACCAACCTCACCACAGTTCACAAACCAGATACCTCAATGCATGCAATTCAGAACTGACAAGCCATGGAGGTGACAGCTCTGGTAACCCAGAAATAAAACCCTGCCCCTTCAGAAATGTGACATGAAATTTATCACACCAGCACAATGTCACCCATTTGCCTCTCCTGTCTTGCTTGCCATTATTCCTTAGAGGACATGAGGAAAGATAGAAAGAGAAAATTAGTTCTGTCAGGAGAAAATGCAGGAAAAAAAAACTGGAGTGGAAATAGTAAGGATACTGACATTTCATACAGCTGGGAGAAGTTACCTCCCCATTCCTTTCATCATTTTAGAGACACAGTTTCTTTCTCTACTACTCTATTACCATATTTTGGTGTCTGACCTCCCAATATTCCCACCAGAACTGTTTTAGGCATTGAAAAATGCCTGGAATCTCTTATACTACAGTGATTTTGTCACACCTTTGCAGAACTGTACTTTTTCAGATTCTTCCCCAATAATCCCCACTCACTTTGCTTGCATTATTGCTCTCACTTTGCATCACCTTTTCTCAAGCAAATGAATACCATGAACTGACACTTCAAAAGACTTAATTCCACTAAGTTTCAAGAAATATTCCTTGATCCAGTTTCCTCCAAATCTGCTACAACCTACTGCCAAGTTTTACCACCCCTCTTCCTAAGAACCATTCTTTCCAACAGAACCCACTTCTCCTCAAACCATGAATCCATACTCCCTGCCACAACCAGAACCTGCTCTCCATCAGCCACATGGGACTACCTGCTTTCTCCTCCAGCATCACTCATCACACTCTTCCACCCCACTCTTAACCCCAGCACAGTATATTACCTGCCTATCCAGTAATATCTCCTACATCCTTCCTGCTCTTGGTAACAGCAAAGGAAAGAACAACGTTGCCTCCCTCACTCCCAGGTGCAGACCCCAACCCTATTTCGACTCCTCACAGGTGGCACCCCACAAAGCAGGCTCACCCACCCCATCTGCAGGGCGCTGAACTCTGCTGCTGCCCACACCCAGACCAGAAGGCAGTGAGGTTTCACCGACACCAAATAAATGGCAGAAATAACACCACCAGGTAACAGAGGAAAGGCAAAACTACAGAAATCTCGCCTAAGCCACGATGTATGGATCACTGCCTACCACTGGAGACCCAGGGTCTCTAGAGCAGTATCCATATGATAAACCCTCCTCTGCCAAGAGGCACCTGATCTGGAGGACTTCCAGCCAGCTATTCCACGTTTTTCTTGCTCCAAGTACAGACACAGTTCGTGTCTCCACAAAGGATATCTCACTGCTGATGTGCTTCACCCAGGCACAGCACTGTGCTACAAGAACCAGCCCACTACCCTAATTCTAGAGATAATTAAGGAGCCGATCAAGCACTCTTTGCTCCACACTTTCCTCTGCGTAGTCCTCTGAAATGGAGCCTCCCCTCTCCAAGCAGCTTTGCCCTTTCTCCAACATGCCAACATGAACATACAGGATGAGCGATTTCACTGTTCCTACATACGCTACAGCCAAATCCATGCCACTGGACTCACCTCCAACACCTAAGCTGACTGGCAACACAGCATGAACACCAGGTCTCTACAAGACCAAACATTCTGAGCGACTATTAGTTTTAATAAGAGAGCCTTCTGAGCAAAAACTGCAACACTACCTGAAGGAAGCACCACTGCTGTCTCCAAGTACCCAGAGAAGCCCTCAAAGCCTCTACAAAGACATGGCACCAGCCATCTTCAGCAGATGCCAAGTTTCAAAGACCACACAACCAACTTCCCAGTGCCAGCATAGCCTCCTCTGGTGCAAAGACACCAGCACAGTGCAAAAGCCTGCCCTGCAACACAGACTCAGGTCCCATAAACACAGCCTGCAAAAGGGATGTGATACCATTTATGAGCCTCAGCATATATCAACCACTGCTGCCAGCAGAAAACATATCAGTGACTTAGTGTTTATAATCCAAACTTTATTGGTTGTACCCAAAGCCCTTAGTATGAAAGAATAACCTAATAAATAGCACACATTAGGTTTCATAATCTTATCTGCACTTTCGTTTACAAAGCATATTTTACCAACAGTCACACAGCCTGTTGCCCCAAGGCGCACCGAACCAAATTACAGCAAGGGCGAGACTGACCACTGCTGCTCCGGGAGGAGGGGAAGCCCTGCGAACCGCCTGCTTTGCAGCCAGGGCGGCCCAGAGCCGAGCTCCCGTGCCTGGGGAAGCAGATGGAGGCCCCTCCTCGGCCCCTCGCGTTCCCCCGCTCACTTAAGCCGAGGAAAAGAAGGAAAGACGGAGCATTTTAGGTAACGACCACCTAAACCGACGAGAAGACGGGAGGGGGAGGGGGGGATGGGAGGGCCGGTCTCCCACAGAGCCCTGCCCACTCCGCGCGGGAGGCAGGGGGGGGAGGGGGAAAGGGGAAGCAAGGACCACGGGCCGGCCACAACCCAAACCGCCCCGGGCCCCGCTTTTCCCGGAGGCACGGAATCTCGCCGGGAAGCGGGGGCCGGCCTTGTCTCGCTCCTCCCGCAGGGCCGTACCCGCTCCCCACCCCCCCCCCTCCCGCCCTCGCTCCCCTCAGCGGCGCCCAGCCGAGTCCCCCCCGCGGCCCAGCTCTCCTCAGGGGCGATCCCAGCCCCTCGGCCCACACTACGCCCGGAGCGGGGCGCGTAGCGCGAGGAGCCACGGCGGTTCCTATCCCCCGCCGTCCCATCCTCTCTGCCCGCCGCAGAGCCCCGGGAGAGGCGCCGGAGCTGCCGGGGCCCGCCGGTACCTGCCGCGGCCGCCCGCTCGCCGCCCGCCCGCCGGCCGCACACAGACAATATGGCGGAGGCACAAGGCTCGGCCGCCAGCCGCAGGGACCAGAGCGAGGCGCGCCGGAAGCGGAAACCCCACCACCCGCTGGCGCGCGACGTGCCGCGGGAAGGAGGGGAGGCGGGGAGGCTTTGCGCACGCGCGAAGGCTGGCGGTGCGCCGCAAAGGATTGTGGGGGTTGTAGTTCGCAACCGGGAGGTAGGGAGATTGGGAGGGTTGAGGACTGTTACGGTGCGGCTGGAAGGCGCGGGGAGGCCCGGGGAATCCTCGCTCCGAGCCCGGAACGTCCCGCGAGGTGCGGCGGGGCCTGGCTGCCATACATGAGCGGCCTCGGTGGGAGGCGGCCCGGAGGAGGGCCGTCGCTCCGCGGGTCTGTGCTCGGGGCCCGCCGCCAGGTGGCAACTGCGGCCCAGCGCGGCCTAGCGCGGCCCGGCCGCCGGGAGCCGAGCGGTTCCGTGCGCTGCCGGAGCTCTTTGTGTGCCCTCCGAGCCCGCGGTGCGACCGTGGCCCCCTCTGCTGTGTGGGAGCCCTGAGCCCCTCCAGGGCCCGCACACCACGGCTCGTCGGCTTTGATTCCCCGTCGTTCAGCCCCGAGCTGCACCGCTCCACCGGGGTTTGGCCAAAGGCCGACATCCAGCACCTCTGCTGCAGGCTGAGACAGGGAGGAGGAGGAAATGCATTGAGACCCATCTCGATCGCATCTACTGCCCGCTCTACCACCACTCCACCCCTTCAAGTCCCCCAAGTAGGGCAGGAATGCACCGCCAACAGAGCAGGAGTGCACCCCAGCTCGCATCGCCCCATTTGGAGACACGTGGCTTCATGCTGATCGCATCCCTGCTGCGGGGGCTGTGTTCTGGCCAAGTGCTGCGGCCCCCTGGGATCTGGGAGCCATCCCATAGGCAAAAGGGGCTCTCACTGAGCTGTGCCCACGGCCTCCTGTCCTTGGGAAACCGTATGCTCCTGCCCGCAGCCCACGTGCCTGCACCCCTGCAGCCTCGTGCTGCACTCTGCTCTCCCTGCGTGGGAGTCTCACTCACGGGAGGAGCTGCTGGCGGCTGCTTGCCCAAATCCCACAGCCCCCCACCCCAGGTCACTCCCATTAGGTAAAGGAGCAGCTCGTCTTGGCGGGGGTATCTCCCTCTTGTGCTTTCCTTGTATTGTACGGGCCTGGGTCATCGAGGAAATCTTACAGGTCCTTCTGCTGCCGAGTGGTCACTGGGGAAGCCCGGCCCCCTTCCCCCCATTGTCAGCGGCCGGGCTGTATCCTCACTCTGAGCCCCGGCCCCTAAAAATAGCTCTTTGTCAGGCGATTGTTCCGACACCTTCACGGCGGCATTGACGTGGGCTGGAGCAGGACAGAGATGGGGTAGGTGGAGGGGAAGAGCTGGAGGTCCCCCCTGGGACCGCTCTGAGTATTTGCCACTGATAACAGCTCCTGTGGGGGGAAATGGGCTCCAGGCACGTGGCTCTGTGCCAGAGGCCTCCCTGCATGCTGCTGCCCACCCATCACCTCTCCCCCACCTGTCCCTGCTCCGTGTTCATCCTGGGTGCCCAGGTGACCCTGCTGCATGTGGGATAGAAGCCCTCCCAGGTCTCTATCTTGGACCCTGCAGCAAGGTGCTGGACCTGGTGTGAGGTCCAGCCTGACACCCCCAGACCGTTACCCCAGGGAACCCCATGTGTCCATTGCAACGTCGTCGCTGCAGGCAGGAGTCTGTCCTTTGGGGATTGAGTTGGGATGGAAGCCAGCCCAGATCCCACTGTGTTTTGGCCAAGCTAATCCAGCCCTACAGACCTGTCACTGTTGGGTAGGACAGAGTTTGCTCCATGATGGTGCTGCCATGAGCTGCTGGCCCTGCACCCTAGTCAGGGTGCCATACTGCTTGGAGGAGTCCCTTGCACCAGAAGGGGACCCTGCTCTGCTTGTCCTCCTTTGCCCCCTGCTACCTCGCTGCCTGTCAGCTGGAGGTGGCCGTGTCCCTGGAGACCTCTCCTGCCCAGCCACCCCAGCTGCAGAAGCAGTGTTTTATTTCCCATGAGCTCGAGCAGGTCTGGATTAAAATAAACTGCTGGCCCAGATCCCTTTTCTGGTGTCACGGGAGATGCTGTGCTTGCTGTGAGCGCTGTCTACAGCCCTGCTGAGCCCCGACCCTCAGGCCCTGTGTGGCAGCGGGGGCTTGCCCAGCTCTGAGACCTCTCCATTTGCCCACTGCCACCATCCCCATGCCGAGCTGAGCCCTCTGGGACTGTAGGGCAGGGCACAGGGCCAGCCCCACTCTGATTACCCCCAGCGCTTTTTCCTTTTTCTCCCTTAATTTACTGAGTGCTAAATCCAAATATTACAACTTCCCCTCCACACCGCTGGTTACGCAGGCGGCCCCCGGCCGGGCATTGTCTTATTGTTTGCAGAGGGAAGCTCCAGCGGGAGATTAACCTGGCGTTCACCCCGCGCACAGCTTCACACCCTGTCCCTGCTGGGGGGGCTGCACCCCAGGGAGCACACAGTGCATGGAGGGTCGTTGGACTAGTGACTCTGCAGGGGCTGCTGCATGAGGGCAAGGGGCCTGGCTGCAAGAGCCCTGGGTGCTAGAGCAACACCTTTGCCTCCTTCCTTCCCCATAGAGCTGGCAGGGTGCCGGGGTCTGCATGGAGGCAGAGACTGCCCAGCACCCAACCCGGAGCAATGTGGTGTGTGCACCTCATACCATCCCATTCCACCCCACAAATCCCAGTTTATATTGTGCCCGTCTGTCCCTGCTCCTTCCCTGCTGTTCTGTACCCACCAACACGTTGGGGCCACTTCCCACAGCTTCCCATTTGCCTCCGTGTCCCATGGGTGCTGAGTCTCGGGCTGAGGTTGGTACATCACATATGGGCAGTAACTGCAACAGGGACATTTACCATGGGCAGATGCCATTTAAGACACAGGAGCTTCACCTGGGCAGAGCCCAGGCTGCACCCACAGGTGCTGCCAAGTTGCAGAGATGAGGAGGGCTGGGTGCCGGGTGCCAGGCCTGAAGCCAGATCTGTTTGCATGGCTGTACGCATATGGGCATTAGAAGTGGCTCAACCCTGCTGCTGTGTGCAGGCACTGCTCGCTCACTGTGGGCTCTGCAGTGGCCCTGGTGCGAGCCCCAAGCTCACAGCCCTGTGGGCTGCAGCAGCTCCATCCCATCTGAGCCCCGCTCAGCTGCGGGTGCAGCCCCACTGCATTCCTACCCTGCTGGCCCAGCAAGGTTAAACTGCGGAGAGGCTGAAATATTTGGGAGGGGAATGGAGAAGGGAAAAAAATATATCTATAAAAAGAACGCTTAAAAACACAAGTTAGAGAAAAAAATACCAGGCGCGGAGTGCAGCTGCGGTTCTGGTTCCAGTTCCCAGGTGATGTCAGGCCTGGAGCGTCTCCAGCCCCGGCCCCTCGGAGACGGTCTTTGTGGGTTCAGCACTGAGTGTTTTTCCTTCCTGAGACTCGGGGACACCTTCCTGTCTCAGAGAAAGCAGCCAAAAGCCATTCCAAGGGTGTCCGCGCACAGGAAGGGGAGAGGATGGGAGGGGAGCGCGGGAGGCAGCGCGGCACGGCGCGGCACGGGGCCGGCAGCGTCCGCGGCTGACCGGCTCTGGTGGTCCCATGGAGCACACCCTGCATGGAGCAGAGGGACACCTGGCTCCCAGCAGCCCAGCTCCAGTGCCTCTGAGTCAACATTTCCCCCTGGCAGCGTTGGGAGGGTTTGGAATGCACTGAGACCTACAGGCTTGGCACTGGGACCCATGGGTTTGGCACAGGGACGTGCTAGGGTGCACAGCGCCTGCCCTGGGATGTGCTGGGACCCACGACCCCAGAAGTGGGACGTGCTGAGATCTGCTGCTAAGCTCTGGGACATGGTGGGATGTCCATCTTCTGTACTGGGACATGCTTGGACCCATAGCCCCAGCATTAGGACACACTGGAGTGCACAGTTCCTGCACTGAGAGATATTGTGACACACAGGCACCCATGTTCTCGGCACTGGGACAATTTGGGAGCCATGGTCTCAGCACTAGGATGTACTGAGATGCACAGCTCCTGCACTGGGACACACTGGGACCTATGATCCCAGCAGTGGAATGTGAGAGGACACACTAGGAGTTGTGGCTCTGGCACTGGGACATGTTATGCTGCCCAGCTCCTGCACTGTGACCCACTGGGACTCCATCCTCAGTGTGGGGATATGGGAGATGCTGCAGGACTGTGTCCCAGCACCAGGACCACCGGCACTGCTGGGGCTGGGGTGCACGGGGGCTTCCCAGAGGCTGCAGGAGGACAATCCCCTTTCATCTGCGGGTCAAGCTGTTTGCAGAGTGAAGCCCCCACCCCCAGCCCCTGCCCCCCGATAAACCCAAGGGCAGGGATTCTGTGTCTGGGGATGTTTGGAGAATCTCACGGCTGTTTATTGGGGTCTGGGACACATTAGACACGCTGAGAACAAACCTCTCCCACCCACCCTGGTCCCTGCCTGGGACTCGCTCTCACAGCTGCGCTGTGCTGTCAGCTCCATAAATCAAACCCGAGGGAAAGGGGGGCTGGGGGCCAGCATGGCCTGGCCACATGGGGGCCAAGGGGTCCATGCCATCACCTCATCCCCAGGGTGGGCGAGAGGATGGCACCGGGGTCCCATGCTCCCTTTCTGCAATGGGATCTCTCCCTGGAGAACCCCGCAGCCCTAGGGGGGGGCACACCAACAGCCCCAGGCCGCCTCATCCGCAGCTGTTTCAGCTCCATGGGATGCAGGAGCCCCTGGGAGCTGTGCGCCCCCGAGCCCGGCACCTTTCCCAGGCTCAGCTCCCTGCAGTGAGCAGGGGGGCTGGGCTGGGAACCCCCACGTCCCTGCTTGACCCTGCATCTTCAGCCCTAGAGAGCGTGGCCGTGCACAGAGACAGTGGCAGCCATCATGGCAGCAGTGGGAGTCACAGTGGTCACAGCATCCCAGGCAGTGAAGAAGGTGCAGAAACAGAGATGAACCCCAGTGCACTGCATGCACACCCAAAGTGCCAGCATTGTGTCCCGTATGTCCCATACATCCCACGTGTCCCATGCATCCCATTGCACGGCTTGAAACTCTCCGTAGCCCAGATCCTCATGGCAGCAGAGCTGCCTGCAGGGCTTAGGGACATGGTGACACGTGTGCATGGGGTCTCACACTCATAGGGAGAGTAGGCAGTGTCGTGGTTGGGACCTGAGCATGGCTCAGAGACGGAGGGCCACTGGGACACAGCCATGTTGAGGAGCCCACGCCACGCGGTGGGAACAGCAGGCAGGCACCAGCCCGTCAGAAAAATAAGGTTTATTTTCCAAGTGGCTGCACGTGCATCAACAGCACCTGCGGGGCTGTGCCGCCATCCCCCCCGAGCTCATCGACGCCGGCCATGTGCGGGCTGCTCATCCCAGCCCACCCCTTTGGACCATCCCAGGGGTGCTGGACCCCTTCTCCCAGCCCTAGTAGCGTCCTCTCGCCGCAGTGCTGGTGCCGGTGCTGGCGTCGGTGCGGTGCCAGCCCACGACCCTGCTGTGCCCCATCGCCTGCGGCTGGCGGGCAGCTCCCTCCCTCCCGCTGCGGTCTCTGGGGCTGGCTGTGACAGGTTCTGCCGCCGTTCTCCTGCGGGTGCTGGTGGCACCGGCTCATCTCCGTGCCACCCGCAGCGGGGTCACCCCCCTCACCTTCAGGCAGTTGCCCCCGAGGTCCCTGCGGCCGCCCTGCGGAGAGAGGAGGGGAGAGCTGCGGGGTGCCTGGGTGTCCTGGTGGGAATGGCCTTGGGGACACGGGGGTGCGTGGCACCGGCGGGGTGAGCGTGGAGGAGCTGCACCCGAATGTCCTTTAGGGTGCTCAAGTGGCAAAGATGGTTCAGTGACGCCCAGGAGGGATACATGGATGTGGTCATGCATGGTGGTGCTGGGTTGGTGGCCCGGGTCCTCGTGTCCCTGTGTCCACATTACAGGGACACAGCCCCAGCATAGCCCTGCTTGGGGACAAGGGCTTGGACACCGACACTGCTCAGTGCAACCAGCCCAGCTCAGACCAGTATAACCCACTGCATCCTATCAGAGCCCAGCTTGGCTCAGCATAGCCTAGTACAGCCCATTTCCAGCCAAGCCTAGTTCCTGCCCAGCCCATTTCCAGCCCATTTCCAGCCCAACCCAGCCCAGTACATTCAATTTCCAACCCATTTCCAGCCCAGGACAGCCCATTTCCAGCTCAGTCCCAGAGCCAGAAGGTGCAGAGCGGCCCCAACCCAGCTCTTATTCTTGCCCCCAAGGTCCCAGTGCCACCAGGTCTCCTGGTCACTGCAGAAGGTCTCAGCTGGGGATAGCTCTGTAAAGGACTGGGGCAGGAGGACATCCAGGAGGGGCTGGGAGGGGGGTGCAGAGTTTGGCCAGTAAGCAGTGGGGTGGGGGGACGGAAGTGGGAAGAGCAATTAAAAATGGAGCAGCAGAAACCCAAAGAGCACTGAGGGCTGAAAAATGCTCTGCAGTCACTGCTCGGATGGGGA
The DNA here is from genome assembly GCF_019232065.1 of Centrocercus urophasianus. Classification (NCBI taxonomy): domain Eukaryota; kingdom Metazoa; phylum Chordata; class Aves; order Galliformes; family Phasianidae; genus Centrocercus; species Centrocercus urophasianus. The sequence continues at coordinate 40,052 of NW_024885169.1, read as the reverse complement.
TGGTGATGGGGACAGTGTGGCAGCCCCAGGGCTTGGCAACATTAGGTGGCCACTGTTCCTAAACCCTGGGACAGCATGGCTGGTGGGATGGGCTCAGCATGGATACCCCCACCCACTCTGGGGTCACTCTGCAGCCTCCAGCCCTGTGCCACCACCAGTCCCCATCTGGCACCATGCTGCACAGGGCCACCCTCCTACTGCTGCAACTGAGGGAGGCTCATGGGGCGTGAGAACAGGGTCACAGGGATGGGATGGGGATGTAGATGGAATGGGGACAAGGGATGGGATGGGGATGGGGCCAGCCTGCTCGCTCCGCGCTCCCTCTTGGCGCAGCCACGTGCCCCAGCCCCGGGGTGACCGTAACCCCCTGAGAGCTCCCGGCCTGGGTGGACGTGGGGGAGCAGCCCGGCCCTCTGACGCCAGCAGGACTGTGGGCGTGCAGCTCTGAGCAGCATTTGGCCGGGAGCTGCCAAAGCCTCCAGCGGGGGCCAGAGCTGGAGCCCGCGCGGAGCTCACGGGGACTTGCCGATCCTCCCAAACTCCCGATCCCAGGGCTGTGCCGACCCTCCCCCCCACTCACCCCTTTCCGCTGGTTGCTGAGGCAGAAGGTGCAGATGCTGCGAGGCTGTTTGCTGTCCAGATCGCCCTTGGCCCCGTAGATGGCACTGAAGCAGGGCTGCCCGTCCTCGCAACCCTCGCCCAGCAGCAGCACGTTGGCCAGGTGCGAGATGTAGCTGGAGGCCAGGCGCAGCGTTTCGATCTTGGACAGCTTCCGATCCACGGGTTCGGTGGGGATGAGGGTCCGCAGGGCCGTGAAGGCGGTGTTGACGCTCTGGGTCCGGTCCCGCTCACGCGCGTTGGCCGCCTGCCGCTGCTTCACCATCACCATGGGCCCCGTCTTCCTGGGCACCTTGCGCCTCGCCTCCGCGCCCTCGCAGCAGCCGTACGACTGGTCCGACGTGTCGCTCTCGCTGCGGTTCTCCTCGTCCTCCGACAGCATGCCGATGTCGGGGTAGAGCACGCGGGCAGCCATGGGACGCAGCATGGTAAAAGCCATGGCCGGAGCCCCCCGCCCCGCTGCGGGCAGCCCTCGGGCTGCGGGCAGCCTTTCACCGTTTACACGCTGCCTCTGCTGCTCCGCTCCTGCGTCCGAGCGGGGCTGGGACGGACGGCTGCGGGGGGAATCGTGATTTATACGGCCGGGGAGGGGCTGGTGTTGGAGCCCACCCCCAGCCGGCCCCCGGCTCGGGGCCAGGCAGGCGGCCAGCGTCCAGTCCCAGCCCGGCCGTGTAAATCACGATTCCCCCCGCAGCTGGCTGCTGGCCTGGCTGCGCTCCGGTGCGTGGCCCCAAGCAAAGGGTGCCTTGTGTTTGCACGGTGACACGACCCGGTTGTGCCGCCTGTTGTACCAAACCGTGGCATGGACTGATGACTGGGCCATAGGGAGTGCCACAGCCCCGGGAGAGGTGCCACATGCGGTGTCCCCAGTGTGTCCTCAGCCCTATGTGGCCTCAGCCACCAGTAGGTTGCACTGAGTGGCACAAAGGGCGCAGGAAATGGGATGAAGCAGGGAGACGGTTGGCCCTTGGAGCGCTGGCACCGCATTGCTTCCATGGAGGGGACAGCAGTGCTTAGCCAGGGGAGGCACTGCCTTGCTGGGGCAGGGGTGGCCAGGCTGAGCCCTGCAGCCCCTTGTGCACAGAGCTGGCACCCTGTGTGCTGCTACAGGGAAGGATGAGGATGAAAACCTTGGCCCTGACACCACAACAAGGTGCTGCCGGGCTGCCAGGAGCGCTTCCTCTGCTGAAGGAAGGTGTGTGCCAGCAGTGGAAAATCCAAGTCCCTTCCTGCAGAGTTGATCCCTGGAGCTGCAGAGCTGCGGTGTCCTGAGGGCTGCTCTCCTTGAGCAGCAGTGATTGCCTCCCCCTCCCTGCACTCAGGGAGGATGCAGGAGGATGCTCAGGGCAATGGGGGCATAAAGGGGACGTGCTGGGGGCTTGGAACGGTGTCTGTGGGCACAATGGACACACAGCACATCCTAGGGCAGGGTGGCTGGCTGGGTCCTGGAGCACAGAGCCATGTGATGGCATGTCACCAAGTCCCTCCTGGGGCTGTCCTCATGTGTAACAGGACCGTGTGTCCCCTCAGGAGCAAAAGGCCCCCCTGCCCCTTGCTGCGGGGCCCTGACCCTGTTTGCCTTCACCATTTGTCCTCCTGTGCAGAGCCCGTAAATCACACTGCAGGGGGGCGAGGGCCAAGTCAGGGAACTGTGGGGCTGGGGGTGTGCAGCCTGCGGGTCTGGGGGCTGCTTTGGGCTTCCACATAAACACAAGTACATTTCCTTTGCTAGCTCCACGTTCACAGCTCCTCACTGAGCTGGAGACCGTGAGGCCCACCCCAATTCTTTGGGGCACAGACCAGAGTTCATCTTCTGCAAATGGTCCCTTGAGCAGAGCTGAAGACAGACAGACCCTGGGCACGAGGTGGAAGGAGCAGGCAGGTGCCTGCAGCCAATGGAGCAGTGGATGGTCCCCAGGGGGACACAGCCTCACGCAAAGGGGGATGCTGAGCTGGCTGCTGGAGGGGAGCAGGGGGAAGGCAGCCCCTGTGCACCCTGCTGGGTGCGAGCCGGGGCCCCCCGCCCCAGCACTGACAGGCAGTAAGACGGATGGCAGCGGCTGTGTACTCAGGTGCGGCCGCCACACATGGCCACCAGCTGACGGGGACGAGTGGGGGGGAGCCCTAGGCTCCCAGCCCTGCTGGGTTGCACGGGGGTGCATGGCATGCCTGGGGGCATCACCATGCATGGGGTGCTGGTGTGCATGCATGTGCACATGTGTGCACGTGTGCAGGGGGAGGGGGGCTGTGGGGAGCAGCGGATGCTGCTGAAGCATGGGGATGTGAGGCAGCTGCCTGGCTTTCCTGTGCTGCCCAGCCGGTGTGCAGGACAGGACGTGTGTCCCTGTGTGTGGCATGCTGTGTGCCGTAGCTGAGCACAACCCAAAGAGGGGCTATGATGGGGAACTGGCATTCCCCAGGGCTGGGTTTTCCCCCTGTGTGCTGGGAAATGTCCCCTGCCCTCCCACACTGGAGAGCGTTTATCTGAGAGGTGATACTTAAGTGTAAGAAAATAAACAGAGAGCAGATGGCACGGGGGGCCGGATCTGCTCCCTGCCACTCTGTGCTGCTCCAGTCCTGCTGGGAAAACACTGCTTCTTGCGAGGCAAATGGATTCCAGACCCCACGGCTGTGCAGAGCATGTGGCTGCCAGGACAAAGAGTGACCCTGCCTGCGGCTGGGCAAAGCAGTGCCAGCCTGACCTAACAATCCTGTGCCATCCCCATCTCATGCCGTGTCAGCCTATCCCATCTCACTCCATCCCATCCGACTCCCTCTGGAAGCCAAGGGAATGCTGACTCTATTTGCAAACATGGGGAGACCTGTGCTATCAATAGCTGCCTCTGGTCTGTACCTGAGTGACTGGGATGGGGACAGTGGGATGGGGATGCTGGCATGGGACTGATGGCAGCGGTCCTGGCAGGACCCTGTGCTGGTGACTGCGCCCGGGGCATTGCAGGCCCCTCACAGGGCTGTACCTGTGGGCTGATCTGGAAAGCATTACACGGCTGTCGTGTGGGGAAGTCTGTCCCAGTTCCGGAGCTGGGACCCTCCCAGCCAGCCCAGACGGAGCGGGAGGGAGCCCACAAAGCGCCTTTGTTCCTGGTCTGGAACGAATGGATTGGAGGCAGCTGAGATCGGCTGTCAGCCGGCGACATCGGAGACCCTGCAGGTCAGGCAGAGGGAAGGGGGACAGGTGGAGGGATGGACGGATGGACGGATGGACAGACACAGGGATGGCTGGCTTTGGCAAGGCTCACTCCCATGCAAGTTGGGACCTGGAGGTGCTCCTGGCACGGTGTGTCCCCCCGGGAACACGGGGCATGCAGAGCCCTGCAGAGATCCCCATGCTTGTGACACGGCCTGGGGCTTGGCAAACCCCCCCTCCCTGCCCCGGGGTCCCATTTCTGTGTGCGAGGTGATCTGTATTGCCGAAGGAGCTGCTACCTCATCCCTCCCCCCGCGCTCTACGGAGAGGAAACTTTTTAGCACGCCACAATTCTTCGCAGAAATTTACGGCCCATGAGGGAGCCGTGCAGCAGGGCCGCTCTCTCCGCGCACGCTCGCAGGGTTTCCTCCCGGCGGAGGCAGCTTTGATGCGACGCATGCAGCCTGGCCGTGCACACCCCCAGCCCCTGCCCTGGCAGCCCCCAGCCCAGCCGGCCCTTCCTGCGGAAACGCAGTGGAAGCAAAGCGTGCCCCAGCAGCAGGCAGCACCGTGCTGCTGTGCAAAGGGATGGCTGCAAACCCCCGCAGAGCTGCCCGTGCCCTCCTCCCAGCTCCCAACCCCGGCCCATTCCTGCCCTTGAAGGACAGGATCCAGCTGGCATGGAGTGTGGCCAGCAGGCAGAGTGTCCGGACGCAGTTCCTGTCCCAGTCCTGCTGCTGACTCACAGTGTGATGGGGTGAGTCAGTGGCCTTTCCCCTCCCCGGTTCCTGGCTCAGAGGGATGCCGGATAGCTGTGGGATGCTCAGTGTGGTTTTTCCAGTTTGCTCATGGGGTGAAGACGTGGCATTTGCAGAGCTGATAGCATCCCAGCATGGTGCAACTGCTCTCAGAAGCAGAGTCGAGTCAACCCTAGGGAGGCAAGGACTGACCCCGTATTTGTCCCCATCAGAGCACCCGACTCCCAGCACAGTGCCTGCCTGCTGACACAGCGTTGGGTACCAGCACAGTGTCCATCCCCACCCCACATGTCCCTGTGCCCCATCTCACAGCTGTTCCCAGCCCCTGCCACTCCCAGCACCAGCACACGGACCAGGCAGTTTGGTCACCTTTATTCCCAGAGCTGCAGTGGGTGTCCCCTGGAGACAACCGCATGGAGAAGGGGCTGTGGGATGCATCTGAGGATGGAGCAGGCAGCTCTGGAGCAGGCACAGCCCAGAGTGAGCCTGGAGTGGTGGTGGGAAGGCTGGGGGTGGTGAGTGCCCCGGTTCAGGTTTGTCCTGGTTTGTGTGTCCCAGTTCGGCGGTGCCCTGGTTCAGCAGTGCCAGGCTTTGGTTTTGTCCTGTCCCAGTTCCACGTGCCCCAGCTCGACCCACTCCTTCCCGGTTCAGAGATGTTCCGGCCCAGCTGTGCTCAGTGGGTGTCGCTCTGGTTCGGTGCCGCGCCGGTTTGGGGGTTTCCCAGTTTGGAGATATCCTGGTTCGCAACGTCCCGGCTCGCGATGTCCCGGTTCGGAGACGTCTCGGTTCGCCATGTCCCGGTCCGATCCCTCCCCGCCCCGTTCCCGCGGCACACGGTCGCCACCTCCCGGCCGCGAGTGACACCCACCGGCACCGGGACCCCCCCGCGATCCCATCCCAACCGCAGCGCCGGGGGCGGGCGCGGTGTTCGGCTGAGCCCCGGGGCGGAAGGAGGGGTCCGCCTCAGCGCAGTTCGGGCGTAGAGGAGCCCAGGTAGGTGCGGAGGTCGCTGAGCGTGGACGGGATGATCTTGGCGGGGATGGTGTCCCGCTGCAGCTCACGGTGCGCCGCGTAGCGGTGACACCCACCGAAGGAGTAGAAGTAATCCCCGCCCTGGCTGCCCTTGATCCATAGCACGTCGATGGGGGGGACCTGCTCGGGATCCTCCTGGAGGGAGAGAGGGCGAAGGAGAGAAGGATGGAGAGAGCCGCGGTGCTGCGAGCTTCTTCGGCTGTGCCCCGGCAGGCCCGAACCGGGGAGGCCCGAACCCGCGCTGTCCCGACCCCCGAACCCTCCCGGCACCCCGGGTTCCTTCGGCACCCCCGACCCTCCGCGCCTCATAGAACCCGGCACCCCCGACCCCATGCACTCCCGGCACCTATGACCCCCCCGGCCCCGCACAGCCCCAACACCCCGGGCTCCCCGGCACCCCGAACTCCTCGGCACATCCGACCCAGCACCTGTGACTTTTCCGGCACCCCCGACCCCTCTGGCACCCCGGAGCCCTCGATACACCCGATCCCGCCGTCTCCGCACCCCCCTTGTCCCCGCACCCACCTGCAGGGTCCGCACCAAACTCCGCACTTTCTCCGGCTCCAGCACGGAGGGGATGGGTCGGATCAGGACGCTCATGGGCACGTTGTGTACGGCGGCGATGTGCTGCGTGTGGATACTCGCGGTGCCACCGTTCCCCTCTTCCTCAGCCATGGCCACCGCCGCCACCTCCGGCCGTCGCTCCGCCGCTCCGCGCCCCGCACCTCCCGCCCCCGCCCCGCGCAGCGCCGCTCCCCGCAGCGCCGCCCGCCCTCCGCCCGCCGCCATCGCCGCGCTTTGCAGCGTCACGGTGAGACCGCGGAAAGGGTTGGTTGGCCCCGAGGTCCGAGGGCGGAGGTGTCCGGGTCCGTGCACAGAGAATCGGAGAGGGGGGGGTCACGGCAACCGACACGAATGGGGCGGGGGGGGGCGGGGCGCTGAGCGCCGGCCCGACGGGGGGGGGGGGGGGGGTTTCAGCCGTGGGTCCGTCTTCGTGGAGCTGTGGGATATCCCGGATTAGAGGGAATAGAGGTCATCGGGTCTGGCTCCAGGCTGGGATGGATGTTCTGGGACATTTCTGGTTCATTTCTTGGAATCAGTGTCCCCAGTGGTGGAGAGGTACTAGGAAAGAGTTTGGGTCCCCCACGCCCCTTGTTCTGAGCCCCCCGCAGCCCTACCCAGACCCCTGTACACCCCCTGCCCCAGCTGCACGGTTCTCTATCCCCAGTGCTGACTCAGGGTCACATCCCACGGCCAGCATCTCACGCAGTGCTGGGTGACCCCTCTGCCCTTCACTGGTGACGGTGAGGATGAGGAAGGACATCACAGCAGAACCCCATTGGTGGATTCGGGATGCAACACCCAGTGATCCCAGCTGGGCAGTCCCCAGGATCCCCACCCCACTACTGGGACTCTGCACTTTGCTTTGCTTTCAGGTCAGTGCTCTGCTGCTCCCCCTGGTGCTTTTTGCAAGCCGGGTGCAGCACTGCGAGCGGGATCCAGTGCCGTTAATGGGGTGCAGTGCTATTAATGGGGCACAGTGCCGTTAATGGGGCACAGTGCCGTTAATGGGCACAGTGCCATTAATGGGGTGCAGTGCCGTTAATGGGGTGCAATGCTGTTAATGGGGCGCGGTGCTGTTAATGGGGTGCAGTGCCGTTAATGGGGTGCAGTGCCATTAATGGGGTGCAGTGCTATTAATGGGCACAGTGCCATTAATGGGGTGCAATGCCGTTAATGGGGTGCAGTGCCATTAATGGGATGCAGTGCTGTTAATGGGCACAGTGCCATTAATGGGGTGCAATGCCGTTAATGGGGTGCAGTGCCATTAATGGGGCGCAATGCTGTTAATGGGCACAGTGCTGTTAATGGGGTGCAGTGCTGTTAATGGGCACAGTGCCGTTAATGGGGTGCAGTGCCATTAATGGGGTACAGTGCTGTTAATGGGGCGCAATGCTGTTAATGGGCACAGTGCTGTTAATGGGGTGCAGTGCTGTTAATGGGGCACAGTGCCATTAATGGGGCGCAGTGCTGTTAATGGGGCGCAGTGCCCACAGTGCCATTAATGGGGTTCAGTGTTATTAATGGGGCGCAGTGCAGTTAATGGGGCGCAGCACCATTTGCAAAGCTTGCACTGCAGGTGCCACTGCTCCCCTTTGAGGATGTGCACAGAGCACCTGCTGCCCACCCACCCACCTCCGTGTGCACAAAGAGCCCAAGACACAGCTGGTAGTGGCAGAAGTCCCTTTTATATCCCTGAATTGCATTACAAGTAATACTGCGGGCGGTCGGTTCTCCTCTTACCGCGGCCTGTCCAATACAAAACCTGGCAGAAAAAGAAAAGCGATCATGCACGGAAAAAATTATTGCTGTGGTATCTGCTATGTACAGTATAACACACGGGGCAGCCCAGCCCCGCACGCCGCGCTGCCCGAGGGGACGCACAAAAAATGCTGCAGCTCGGGCTGCCCACGGAGCTCCAAGTGGCCCTGGGAGCCACGGGCACGGCGGGAGGAAGACTGCGGTGGGAGGAAGACGGAGCAGGAAGACTGCAAAGGGAGAGCCGGGCTGAGCCCCTGGGTGCCGAGGCCCGAGGTAGGAGCGGCTCGCTGCGGGGCAGGGGTTGCATAGAATCGCTGCTTCGTCCCCGTGCAGGGAGCAGAGCGGGAGCTGGCGGTGTGGGGTTCTGTCTCTTGGGGCCGTGTCCCCATCCGTGTCCCCGTGGCTGTGTCCCGGGCACGGCGATCCGCCTCCGGTCTTGGCAAATAAATAGTGAAAAGCAGAAGGAATAAATAATATAAATAAGAGCATCAATTAAATAGACTCACCCGGGCTCTGTGGCACCACCGACCCCCTCCTGGGGTGTGCGGGGGTGAGGGCAGAGGGGTCTGGGGTTGGCCATGGGGGAGAGAGGATGGAAGCAGCCCTACAGGGGCTGAGGGTGAGGGTTCTGCCCCAGGGGCTGTGCCCATGTGGGTGGGGGCAGCAGGGCGGATGGGGTCCGTCAGTCCTGCCTGGCTCTTCGCCCCATGGTCCTGTCCTTGCTACGGACCAGGTGAGTGTCTTTTCTCCCCGGCAGTTCCTGGGAGGAGAAGCAGCAGCTCTAAATAAATAATAGGAATAAATTAAATAAATAGGGGTGAGCATCGCGAGCTGGGGAAGGTCTGGCCCGGGTGCAGGCAGTGCTCCCGGGGCAGTCCCTGCAGAGAGACCTGCCTGGCTGCGGGGACTGCGTCCAGCCCTTCCCGGGGGCCGGGGGCTCCTTTTTATTTAGGGGGTGAGAGATGTGGGAAGCATCCTCCAGCCCCGTAGCGGCAACTGGCACCAGGATGGGGAGGGGTAGAGGTGGTGGGGGGGTGGGGGGGGGGGCGAGGGGGGGAGGACACGGGGACTAGTTCCCTATTGCACAGCTGTGTTCGGAGCCCTTGAAGCAGGCGGACTCGTAGTGCTTGTTGAGGTACGACTTGAGGGCGAAGGTCTTCTCGCACTGCTTGCACTTGTAGTGCTTGAAGGCGGAGTGGGTCTGCATGTGGGCGCGCAGGTTGGAGCGGTCGGCGAAGGCCTTGCCACAGTGAGAGCAACCAAAGGGCTTCTCCCCGGTGTGCGAACGCATGTGGCCCTGCAGCAGCCAGGGCCGGCTGAAGGCTTTGCCGCAGACGTCGCACTTGTGCTTGAGGTTGTGGGTGAGGACGTGCATGGCCAGGGCGGGCATGGAGACGTACGCCTTGCCGCAGGTCGGGCATTTCCTGGCCATCTTGCTGTCCAGGCTGCGGTGGGTCTGCTTGTGCCGGCTGAGGTTGGAGGAGGTGGCGTAGGTCTTGCCGCACTCGGGGCAGGAGTGGCGGTGGCTGCCGCGGCGCTGGCTCTCCCCGCGTCGACGCGACCTCCCGTCGGTGATGAAGAAGGCGTCCATGGAGTAGCTGTCCGTCACCGCTGCCTCCCCGTTGAAGTAGCGGGCGGAGAAGGTGGACTGGGGGCTCTCGGGGTCGCTGTACTCCTCCTGGCCGGGCGCGTAGGCCGGGTCTGGCGGTGCCGGCGGCAGCCCCTGCTTCTTGTCGGGGTTGTAGCCGGCAGGTGCCAGGCAGTGCTGCAGGTACCCTGCGGGGACGACACGAGGGTCATCCTCCTCTGGGCTGGGCTCTGCCCGGCAGTGAGCTGAAAACACCAAGCTGTCACTGGCCCTGCACATCGGAGCTGCCTCATGTGCACGAGGGATGAGCTGCCCTGGGTGCCGGCCTGATGGGAGGCAGAGGTTGATAGAACTCTGCTCCTATCCCCATCTCCCTATTTCTAGGAATGGGTTGAGAGGGCAGAGATGAGAACAAAAGGGCTCGGAGAGGTCACCCCATCTCTCTCAGGAATGTGGCACATGGGGACTGGTGACACCAGGGACACTGGGCTCACACTGAGGGTAGAGAACCATGGGCCCCAGGAGCAGAGGGGGCTCAGGGCCATGCTGGCAGTTCCACCCTGTGTGACTCTGATGCAGATCTGCTCATGGCTTTGGGTAATTGACTCTTGACCTGTGCCAGAGCAATGCCACGAATGCCTCCATCCCTCTGCTGCCAGCATGCGATGGTCACTGCACTGCGTGCTCCCAGTGCCTCCCAGCTGGGCCAGCAGCTCAGGGCACACACAGTGGGACACGTGGCCACGCAGGCTGCCCTACACCAGTCCTGGCAGTCACCTGCCTTGTGCACAATGGCCCCTGCCAGCTGCTCCAGAGGACGCATCCCTGCTGCTGATGGTGATGGTGGGGGCTGTTGGGGGGCTCAGCACACTGCCAGTCTCACCGGCACTGATGCGTGACTGTGGGGCCATATGCACACCCCACCCCACAAAATACCCCTAAATGCAGCCCCCCTCCCACCTTTGGGACCCCCTCATCTGGGCTGCCCGGGGCGTGCTGCAGCTGCGGGGCCCCCACGCTTTGTCCCATTGAGGCTGGGGGGTCCCTGCACTGCTGTGGGGAGGGGTCTGCGAGGCTGGGGCACGGTGCAGCCCCCCCGCTGCCCGCGCTGTGCTGACAGTGCGGTCGCACGGGCTGTGCAGAAAGCGCTCTGCTCAGCAATTTCTCACGCTGCCTCCGAGCATGCAGCAAGGTTATTTCCAGGAGAGCAGCGTCGGCAGCTTCTGCCCAGCTGCAGTGCATCCCTCCCCCACCAGCTGCTGCTCCCCATAGGATGGGGAGGAGAAGGGGACCCCCAGGTTGTGTGGGCATTGCCCCGTGCCCCCTGTGCTGGGCAGCAGAAATGAGGACACGCAGAGCAGCGTTGGCTGCATGGGGCTGGATCGGGCCCATCGCTGCACCCAACGCAGCCTGCGGCTCCAGGAGCAGCCGAGCCGTGACCTGGGAAAAACGTCCCCATCGCCGTCCCCTTTCATGGCACATCCCCGGCTCGCCCCGTCGGGGGTCTCTGCTGAGCGCAGGTGACCCGCACAGAGCCCGGCCCGGTGTCATCCCGAAGCTCGTGGCTCTGGGAGCCCCATCGCCCTCATGCCCACCCTTCGTACCTCTCTTAGTGCCAGGAAGGGGGCTGCCCCCCCCCCCCCCCCCTCCCCATTGTGCCCGGGGTGGTGACAGCGCGCGCGGAGCTGTCGGAGGGGAGCGGGGCTGCGAACAATGAAAGCCGCAGGCACGGCGAGCAGCCCGGCCCCCCCACCCCTCTCCTCGCTCCCGGCTGCTTCGTGCCCCCCAAAACTTGCGCTGGAAGGAGCCCTCCTCGCTGCCCCCAACCGCGGGGAGAGCGGGGTCCGCCGTCACTCCATCACCTGCACTGCCGCTGTCACCGCGTCCCCAAGGACCAACTTCGGCAGGGGTTGGTGGCGCTGGGGAGGAGGGAGGGGGGACCCACAAAGGCGAACAAGGACGGGACCCGCGGGACGCAGCGTTGAGACCCCCCCGCCGTCCTCTTCCTGCCCTCCCTGAGACCCCCGGCCCCGCTCCCTCTGTACCCCCGTTCATCCCCGCTGCCCCGTCGGGCGCACACAATGGGGGTGTGGGGGGGGGCGTTCCCCGGAGCCCCCCGCCCCGCACTCACCATCTCCGGCAGCTGGGCCGGGCAGCGCGTAGGGGGGCTCCAGGGGTGCGTAGGGGGGCGCGGGGGCCCCGGCGAGAGGGAACGCGTCCGCCTTCAGCTTCTTCACCAGGAAGGAGCGGGGCATGGCGGGGCCGGGCCGGAGCCTTCAGCACTGGACAGCTCCGGCACCGGCACCGGCCCCGGTACCGGCAGTGGCCCGGCCCGGGGCGGCCCCCGGCCCCGCGCTGCGCTCCGGGCCGGTGGTGCGGGCTGCGAGGAGCGGGGAGCGGAGTGCGAGGGGCGGGCGCCGGGGAGGAGGAGGAGAGGAGGCTGAGGAGGAGGAGGAGGAGAGGAGGAGGGGGAGGAGGAGGAGGAGGGGGAGGAAGGCAGGCGGCGGGGGGGAGGGGGCCGCTCCGCCCGGCCGCGCCCCCAGCCCCCCCCCCCCCAGCCCCCCCGAGCGTCGTGGCAGTGTTGGGTCCTCGCTCCCTGCTTCCCACTGTCCCAATCACCCCCCCCCCCCCCAGCCGCGGACAATGGGGACACGCGGGGACATGGGGCGGAAGGGGGGTGGGGTGGGGGTGTGCTGCCTCCTGCTGCCTTTGTCTCCCTGCCGCCAGCCCCCGGGGCTGTGAATGACGGGGCGGGGGTCCAGGCGCTGTCACTGTTCTCATTCTCTGTCCCGGTTCCATCCCCTATCTCCATCCCTGTTCCTTGTTCCTAACCCCATTCCGTGTCCCACTCTGTTGTCTTTATCTCTGCCTCTTGTCCCTTTCCGATGACCCCTTTATTTTTCCCTTGTTTCTTCTCTTATTCTCCATCCCCATTCCTGCTCCCCGTTCCCAGCCCTTCCCGTCCCGTCTGTCCCTTTCCCCTGTCACCACCCGTCTTCTCTTGTCCCTTTCCCCACCTTCTGTCCTTCTCCCATGTCCCTATCCCTATCCGTGTCCCGGGGGAAGTGCCGTGACCTTCACAGCCCACAACAATAGCCGGGCTCGTGGCAGTGCATTGTTCCCTCCCGCAGCCCCCACTCCCCCTCCTCCCTTCCCTGCACTGAGCACGCGGCACAGCCGCTCATGCCGGTCCCCCCAGACCCCCCCGGAACAGGATGAGGCCCTTCTTGCAGGCAGGCCGTGGTCCCAAGCTGTGGCAGGTGACAGTGAGGACCTGGCTGGAGCACTTCTGCTGCCCATCACTGCTCTCGCTGCATGGCCAGTGCCCTGTAAAATGAGCTGGGAGCCACAGTGGGAGCTCTGGAGCAAGAACTTGTGCCAGCTGGGGGTGATAAAGGGCTTGTGGGGTACAGCGAGCTGGGGGATCCAGCACAAAGGACCTGCTCCCTGTGAGTCCCTGCCCTGCCACCAGCTTGGAACCTCAGCCTGCCCTGCCTTGCTCTGCAGTCCCCTTGAAGCCAGTGCTCATCCACTTACACCGTGAGCATCCCCCTCCTCTGTGGGCAGCTGGGGAAAGGCCATGTTGTCCCCGAGCCCTGTGCTGCACCAAGAGCATTGCAGCACTCAGCCCCAAGCAGCCCAGCAGTGGTGGTCAGTGTGGGGTTCTGACGGTGCCCTTTGTCTGGGCACACAGTGTCACAGGCAGGGGACAAGAGCAGCACCCCGTGGTGGCACCCCAATCCTAATGCTGCCCGTGGCATGCTAGTGGCCATGTGCTTCATAAACTGTGCTGGGAGCTGGGGGCATCTCTGCTCTGCATCTGTGTGGGGTCAGAGAGCGTACATTCACTGCTTTGTGTGGCATCCCATAGCCAAGGGAATGTTCCACAGCACCCCACATCCTAGGACATCCCCTAACCTGGGTTATCCCAAGTTCTATAGCACCCCACAGCCCATGTTACACCATAGCCTGGAGCACCCTATGTTCTATAGCATCCCATAACCCAGGACACCCTATAGGCTGGGGTACCCATAGCCCACAGCATCCTGTAGCCTAGACACCCCACAACCCCAGGTACCCCACGTCCTATAGCATCCCATAGCCCATCTCATGCCATAGCCCTGGGTTCCCATAGCCCAGTGCACCTCTCATCCTAGGGGCACCCCACAGCCCGCCCCACTCCTGTTCCCAGGCTGGGGCTCCCACCCCGCTCCCCCCTTAGCACTGGGGCTCACTCCCCATCAACATCACTCACTGGGGCCGTGGCACCAACCCCATCTGGCCCTACGGTGCAACCCTGACATCAGTCCAAGTCCAAGGTCACCTCTCCCCGAGGTGCAGCCTTGGGGTCGGCCCCAGCATCTCCTCCATCCCTCAGCCGCCGGCTCCCAGCCCTGCGCTCCTTTATTTATTTATCTGTGTGTGTGTGATCACTTTTCTTGAAGGCACGTTTGCAGAACGGACGATTACTTACGCCCTAGTTGGGCCGAGCTTGCCTGCCTGCCCGCTGCCCTGTGATTTTTTCTCTCTCCAGGCTGTGGTGTAATAAGGGAGGTAATTAAGTGTAAAAGACAGGGGGAGGGAGGGCTGGGAGAGGGGGAATAGGAACTGGCTCCTTTCAGAGGCAGGGGACTGAGATAATGTATGTTAATAACCTGCAATCAGTCCTGCGGAGCTGTGCTAATATTGCTGACTGCAGCGCGGCTGGGCCCCCCCCCAAACCTGCCCCCACCACGGCGGGGAGGGGGAGAGCCAGAAGAAAGGCCCGGGCGTTCTCCCGGAGCGAGGCTGGGTGATGGCTGCATCCCCATCCCTGCCTTCCCGAGCAGCTGTATGGAAATAATTCCTGCTCGCTCGCAGGGCTCGGAGGCGATTGTTCCCCTGTGCCGTGCTGGGGAGGGAGGGAGGGGTTGGCGGGGCTGTGCAGGGCGAGGGTCTTCGGGGACCTGTGTGTCTGGGATGGGCATGTAGGGGCGGGAGGGGGGGGGGCGTGAAGGGCTGCGTCCCTTTAGCTCGAGGTCTCATTGCAAGGAATGTGGGATGCGCCCTGCTCTTGGGATGGGATAAGTCCTCCGCGGTGCCCCCGCATCCACCGCTGCTCCTCAGCCCCCAGCTCTGCCCCTCTCCCCACGCTCCTCCTGCAAACGGGGGGATGCGCGGTGCTCAGCTCAGGCCGTGGGACCCGTGCGGGGCGGTGGGCGATTAGCAATTCCAGCCGCGTCCTTCCCGCAGGCGGCCGGGACGCAGCCGGGGCCGGGGGCTGCTCGGCTCTGCTTCGTTAAGGCACAGCAGAGCGGGTCTGTCGCTGCTGCTCCCGAGGGGAGCAGATTGCCAGACAAAGAGCCGGGGACAAAGGCCCGGCTGCCTCGTGCCCCGGGGAAGAGGCGCAGGCGCGTGCGGCGACCGAGCGCTGCTCCGCCTGGGGGCTGACGCTGCTCCCCGGACCCCCCCGGACCTCCTGTTGGCACAGCCGAGGTGCAGTCGGGTACCAGGTGGCACAGTTCTGCCACCCCGTGCCGTGTGACAGCCTTGTGTTGCTGTTCATGGCACGGCTGTGGGCACGGGGCCGCGCTGCAGCTCTGTGCCCACCCTGGGTACAGCCAGACTGAGCGGGGGCTGCTGTGGGGCACAGGGCAGTGGGGAGAGAGCAGAAAGCATTGCCAGAGCCCCAGAAGGGCTCCCTGGGAAGGTTACCCCCATCCCACTGGGCCACATCTCCTTCTGCTGCTGTTTTCCAGGAGGGACCTTTGTCACCACAGTCTGAATATGGCTGCAGCCCCCCCTGTCCCAGGGCAGCCAATGCTCTCCACTACGGCATGGGCATGAGAATGAGAACAGGAATGAGAACACAAACACTGCTCCCAGGGGTGCTGAGCCCCCGGCGCAGTGGGGCGAGGTGGAAAGCAGCAGGTCTGGGCACAGGCCAAAGGGCTGAGCAAACTCCTTCTATTTGTTTGAACGCAAGAGGAACGCCGTGCTCATACTGGGCACTGCAGGCTGCAGTAGTCGGCGGATTGGAAGAAGCCATAAATGTTGACGAGGGGGAACATGAGCAGGGCACCCAGCAGGGATCCCAGCTGCTCCAGTGCCCCGTACCACACCAGTGCACTGTGGCTGCAGCTCCGCAGGATGACCCCGGCCATCACCTTCACGTAGGAGAGCGTTCCGGTGAAGAGCACCCAGGAGAGGATCTGGTGGCACAGGAGAAAGCGGTCAGTGGGGACCCTGAGACTGCTCCTGAGGTTTGAGGGACCCAAAGACTTACAATGATGGCGTTGCCCCACTGGGAATGCTGCAGGAGAGGGCACGGGCTCATCACTGCTATGGCCATGTTGTAGGCACCGAAGCCTGTACCCGCCAGGCTGAGGATGCCCATCAGGACCAGGGACCTGCAAGGAACAGTTAGGTCACACCAGTCAGCACTGCCACCCCAGCACAGAGAGAGGCACAGCCCCACAGCAGGCTCAATGCTGGCCCCACTGTCCTTCCTGAGTGCCTCTGACGCCAGGGTATGAGCACCCTGAGGACACCCACCACCCCAAAATGGGGCTGTTTTGGGTCTCCCACACCTACCTGCTGGGCAGGACCATGGCCACGATGCAGGCGAGAGGGTTGGCCATGGAGCTGAGCGTGGCCGAGAGGTGATATGCGGTGTTGCCATATGGCAGGCAAGAGTAGGACTGCACGGATGGCAGGACTCCGTTTGTCAGAGAGCTCACCCAAGTGATAAGCAAGTAGATGAAAGCAAGCTTGGCCACAGAATAGGAGACCTTCTCTGGGTGGGTCTCCATGGGCCGCTTGGTGCTCTTTGGGCATGAGTAGCCTTTGCCTCGTCCCGTGCCAGCATCATTCTCAAGGATCTGGTCAAAGGAGTTCAGTATGATGGTGCTGGGACACAACTGCTGCTGTGAAAGCTCCCATACCTTGGGCTGCCTTGTCAGGAAGAAGAAAGCCACCAAGCAGACTACCATCATCGCAGTCATGAGGAGGAAGAAGATGAGGGTAGAGAAGCGGGCTGGGAGGTAGTGGGTCTCCATCTGGAAGATAGTGCCCTCCATGGTCTCGTTGCCAGACGTGATGTTGACCACCTGGCTGACATTGACACAGCTGGAGATGCCGGAGCCCTGGCCCAGGGCGATGAGAGCAGGGATCAGCCCGCTGAGTCCTTCACCTATGAAGTAGGTGGTGAGGTATTGGGCCTGCAGCTGCATCATGAAGGGCAGGAAGGTGACAGAGGAAGTGCAGTCAACCAGAGCCAAGAAGAAGGTGAGGATCAGGAATGCAGTGCTATGGGAGGTCCCCGCAATGGGGGAGGTGTAGTTCCAAAGGAAGGCCAGCAGCAAGCAGGCCACGATGCCCACAGACACAATCACGTAGATAACGACCACCTCCTTCAGCGAGCCGGGCCAGAAGCGGTGCATGAGGGTGACAAAGAGCGGCCCCACGTTGGCCATCTGGATGATGATGGTGATGAAGGAGGGCAGGTCCCACTGCTCTGGCAGCACCGTCACCAGCAGCGGCAGCTCGACCCACAGCCCATTGATGGCCATCCAGGAGCCCATGCCAAAGGCACAGGCGAGAAGGTGGGTGAGCAGCACCATGGCTCAGGGCCGGGTGCCACTGTGCTGTGGGGAGAAGCTTCATTCAGTGGTGGAGCTCTGTCCCCCAGGCCCCCACAGATGCTGCCTATGTCCCCTCTCCCACAGGCAGCTCCAGCTGCTTCTCCTGCAGCATGGGACTGGCAGAGTGGCGTAGCCTAGCCAGCAGCGAGAGGCCTTGTGCCACCACGGGGATCCCCCAGTGCCCCACAAGGCCCCCAGCTCTGCTTGAGGCACTCATCGTGCTTGGGGCACAGAGACTGGAACAGGGTAGCGAGCTGGAGCTGAGCCAGAACACAGCTTAGCATGGCACTGCCTGGCATGGCCTAACAGTCTGGCATAGTATGGCCTGGCAGGACATGGAAAGGCCTAGCACAGCCTGGCACAGCAAGGCATGGCCTCGTATGGCCTGGCATGGCACAGTCTGGCACGACTTGGCACAGCATGGCATGGCCTGGTATGGCCTGGCCTGGCACAGCATGGCATGGCCTGGCACGGCCTGATGCACCGTCGACTCTCACCTGGGGGCTGTGAATCCTATGCAGCCGCTCTCCTGGGACTCGAAGCCTCGCCCTTCCCTCCACATCCGCAGGCAGCGCCCAGCAGCTCCTCTCCTCCAGCCGGCCCCCCGCTGACTGCACGGGGCTCCGGCAGCGGTGGGGCAGAAAGGCCCCGCGGCCCCACCTGCAAACAGGCCCCAGCTCATACCTGCGGGCTGACTCAGCCCCCGCCCGGCCGGAGCACCTGCCGCCCGCCCGGCCCCATCCCAGCACCAGGGGGCCCGCACAGCCCCGCGTCCCCGAGCCCCGCGGTGCGGATGGAGGTGAAGGGGGGGGGGGGGTGGGGGGGTTGCGGGCCGGGTGATCCCCAGCGCGATGCCGAGTCCCGGTGGAGGAAACCCGGGTTCGCGGGGCCGGAGCCGTCCGCCGAATGACCTCATCCCGGCAGGGAGGTGTGGGGACTTTTTGTTACGGAGCAGAAGGGAAAAAAGAAGAAACGGGAGACCGGTCGGACCGGTGCCGGGGTGACGTTCGGGGCACCTCCCCACGCGGCAACTCACTGCGCTTTGGGGGACGGGCGGCACGCGGCGCAGCGAGTCCGGGCTGCCGGGCGGTGACGTCAGCCGGCCACGTGACCGCCTCCGGATGCAGATGGGTGGCAGCGTGCGGAGCGCCGGGTGCTGCTCCCGGCGGAATGAGCCTCCCCGCCTCCCCTCCTCCTCCCCCCCCTTCCCTCCTCCTCCTTCTTCTCCTCCCCCCCTCCTCGGGCGTGGGGAACCGGGCGGAGTCACGTGACCTCGTGCCGTCCCCCTGTCCCGCTCGGCGGTGGGTCTGACGCTGTGCTGCAGGGCTCCCGGGCTGGAGGTCCCAGCGGGGTCCTGGAGATGGGGGGGAGGGGGGTACGTGAGCTGCGCCCCCACCCCTTACGTGAGCGGTAGTTTGGATTTTGGAGCGGGATGGGATGAGACAAAGTCATAATGACGAATAAAAAGTAACGTGCTGGGGGCTTTGGGGGGGTGGGTGAGCGCCTTTTTCTTGAGGGAACCCCCCAAATCCCTGTGCGTGGGGACAGAGGGAGCAGCTGTGATCACAGCCAATCCCACTGTGATCCCGTTCCATCAGGAACAGCTGGAGGGGCTCAGGAACACCCCCCCTCTTCCCAACCCCCCTCCACCCAGCACACCCAGCTCCCCACTTTTGGCAGCATCACGGCCACTTGGTCCCATTCGCTCCCCCATCCCCCCCCCAGCTCCAGGTGCTGGCTGGGACTTCCACACTCCAAACAGCCCTAGTGCACAAAGTGCTCCCACCCGCTCTATCCCTGCCCCCAAAGCACAGCCCAGCCCCTCCTGTCCCCACATACCACCAGGGTCAGCCTCAGCGTGCTGCTGCCTGGCTGTAATGCCAGGTGCTCTCTGCAGTGCTGTCGCTGAACCTGCACACCCCGGTTTGGCTGGATGCCGGCATTTATTCCTGGCTGTGACACGGACTTTGCCCTTGTCTTCAAAAGAGCCTGTGTCCCACCTATTCCAAGATGCACCTTGCGGGTGCAAATGTCACTGTGCAGCACTGTCTGGGATGGATGGCTGCAGGGCTGCTGGTTGAACTGTGTGCCCTGGGAACACAGAATGTGGCCTGCAGGTGTGCATTGTGCACAGACACTCCTCCAGCCCTGCTCAGCCAGCACAGGGTGCACGGTGTCTGTGGGACATGACCAGGTGCCCAAACATGCTTGAGCTGGCAGATGCGATGCTTGCACCCTTCAGGAGCTGACAGGGGCTGCAGAGGACAGAGCAAGCTGGGCCCTATGGCAGCGCAGCCATGCAAAGGCTCATCCCAGCACCCAGCTCCCCCCTCGGCGGCTCTTCCCCCAGCACCCACTGGGTGTCGCTGGGAGAGCAGGCTGCACTGTGCTGCCTCGTGCAATGCCCTGCCTGTCCCTCCTGTCCCTTACTGCCCTGCCTGTGCCCCGCACCTCTGTGCCCTGTGGCCACCCCAGGCACCTAGAGCAGTGGTGTCCCCGCTGTCCCCAAATGGGCTGCAGGATGGGTGTTCAGGCTTTGGGACTGTTGGGGTTCTGCATCTGTGCGCCCTGTGTTGCTAGGAGGCACCGGGCACCAGGGGCTGATACAGCTGAGCCCCCTGCTCCCCATGGGGATGGGGCAACAAGGGGACAGCGGCTGTGCCTTGTTCATCCTGCAGCACAAAGGAGCCCGAATCCAGGACTAATTGGCTGTGGCACGGGGGCCGGGGGGCACAAAGGGTTGATGGGCACGGGACTGAGCGCTGCTGCACGCTTCTCACCCCAACCCAGCTGATACGTGCTGCCTGCTGTGCCGGGGGGGCCGCCCCCCACCCCATGCTGCATCACACGGCAGCTGAGCCCCGGCCCCTCTGCACCCCGGCAGATGCGAGCAAAGGCCCCAAGGCAGATGGCAACATTTGGTCACCGAGCCAGTCCTCGGCTATGGGACTGTGCTGGGATCAGGCAGGCGAATGGCCCACCAGAAACTCCCCCCCCGTGTCCCCAGATGCAAGGCCATGTCCAGTATGGGTGAGAATGCAGCAGGGCCTCTTGGGTGGGGAGAAGCAGGTGATGAGAGTGGGGCTCCATCCCTGATTCCACAGGCCTTTCTCACACTGGGAATCCCTGGTAAGGAGTACTACCCACCAATGGGACCCCAGTTTTCCTACTGGAGGGGGCCCTGTCATGCAGGCGGTACCGCCTTACTGGGAAGCCCAGCCAGAAAGCGGGGACCAACAGCGGGTCGCTGCCCATGGCCCTTTCCTCCCCTTCCATTCTCCTCCTCCTCACAGCTCCCCATCTCCATTTGCATCCTATTTCCATGTGAATGGAGCAGGTCAAGTTGAAAGTTGAAAGCTGGCGCGGGGCGCCTGGGGAAGGGGCCTCTGCCAGAGGTGAGAGCCCAACAAAAGGGGCCGCATCCCCAGGGCACTGCGCTCGCATGGCTGCGGCCACAGCCCTGGCCCCAGCACAGCCGCCCTTCCACCATCTGTGGGTCCGAGTGCAGCCTCCACTGCTCAGACAAAGCCCTCACACCCGGCACGTCTCCATCTGTTGGATCCCCTGCACCCGAGCACAGTGTATGTTTGGCCCTGAGCATGGCTGCTGTCTGCAAGGATGTGCGCAGAGGGATGTGCACGGCAGGATGGGCATGGGCAGCATCCAGCTGATGGGCATGAGGTGAGGCTGTGCGCATGAGAGAGCACTCCTCATTCATCCTTATGGTCTCTAGGGAGCTCCCTGTGCCTCAGAACAGCCATTCAGCATCAGGGAAACTGAGGCAGGGAGCGGGTGGTGGCTCGCCTCAGTCAGGGTATAGGCATTTCCCAGCTCCAAAGCTATTTGAACCATTGTCTGGGTGAGTGGTGGTGATAGAAGCCTGGAATTAGCACCCACCAAAATGAGCACGGCGGCAGGAGGAAGGTCTTGTGGAAGCTGCCAGCACTGGGGAGGGCTAAGGTGAGCCAACACCTCTGGGCTGGACCTTGTGCCATCAAGCTGCAGCCCTGCGGTTTGATGCCAGGCATCCACAACCCTCCCCACCCAACACTTAGAGGGAGGATTTGGCCTCTGAGCTCTTTTTTTCTTTTGCACTTTCCTAGCTGCATTTCACTCCTGGGGGGTCCTGGGAGCTGCACGTGCAGGGAGCCAGCCCTGAGCACCTGTGGGAGGCGAGCACAGAGCCAGCCCCAGCGCCCATCCACCCCGGGGCTGCGGGATGGGTGCTGAAC
Organism: Centrocercus urophasianus; assembly: GCF_019232065.1. Classification (NCBI taxonomy): domain Eukaryota; kingdom Metazoa; phylum Chordata; class Aves; order Galliformes; family Phasianidae; genus Centrocercus; species Centrocercus urophasianus. The sequence goes on along the minus strand of NW_024885169.1, from coordinate 18,732 downwards.
CCAGGGCGTGCTCCTGCATTGGGCTGCCCTCCCCAAAACCATCCCGGGGTGCTCCTGGGGAGGGCGAGGCTACAACGCCCTGCTGAGTGCAAGCAGCCGGCGTGCCCAGACAGCACCAGCTGCCTTCCTGCAGCCTGCACCTATCCCCTACCATAGGGATACACAGCCTGGCCACCCTCAGCGGGCAGATGCCCACGGCTCTGCATCACCAGGCAGTGTTTTTCCAGCTGAAGCCATCGTGTAGGTCCACCTTCTGCTGGAAGCATCACCCAAGTGCAGGGCGGCTCTGAGCTGGGGCTGTTTGTTTTCCCAGCTTCACCCAAGCCCTGCTTGTCTCGCTTCCAAGAACAGTTTGAAAAACGCACTGCTATCCCTGAGCTCTGATTGTGTGTGCTGTGTTTGCCCCTGCCCTAGGAGTTGGGCTGTGTGCAGGCAGCAGCCTCACTTGGTGACCTTGCTCTGCTTTGTCACCTCACTCTGCGCCATTCGTTGGGCTGCTCTGTTTTAAGCACAGGAGCGTTTTGAACTTTTTGTCTGCAGGATGCCGGGGGGCTGGCGGTGACCTGGGGCTGGTGGGTGTGCAAGGGACCCGTTCCCTTGAGAAGGCTTTGAGAAGTCTCTGCTCCCTGTCCTGGTGAAAGCAGGGGATGTCCAGGGGCGTTCTGGCACCTGCAGTGCTTGGTGCTCCAGTTGTGCCACCACAGCAGTGCTTTTCCATCCCCACTGACCGAACTGTGGGTCCCTTCACGCTGCCCAACCGGCGCTGCCGGCTGAGCTTAGACCCACACCAGGACGTCACCGGCCACGGCCACGCTTTGTGATGCAGCCACAATTAAAATGCAGCCTGGCTTGGAGAAAAGCCCTGTGCCTGTGCACACACGCTGGCAAGGAGAGGTGTTTTCGATCCCATCTGAGTGCTGGGCTGCCTCGGAGGGCGTCTTCAACCAGTAGTGACTCAGACGGAGCCGTGAGCCGCCCTGCAGTGCACAGACCTGCTCCAGCACCCTGAAACCAGCTGCACTGCAGGGAGCAGGGGAGGCAGAGGGCACAGGGCCACTCTGAGACGAGAATAGGAAGCAGAGACACAGAAGCTGAACCAGGCCAGGGAGCACAGAAAGGTGGGTAGGTGGCGGAGGTGGGTGCTGGGTCGCTATGGCTGAGCATGGCAAGCTGGGTGCCAGCCACAGTGCCTGGACTGCCATGCTCTGTTTGGGTCAGCTGATAATGTCGCTTTGCTTTCTGGGCTGTGGGAGAACAGCTCTGTGCGGATTGGGGCAGCCATGCCAGGCTGGCAGCTCTCCATCCATAGGAATGTGGAGCAGCAGGTTGTGTCGGGCCAGCTGACCTTGCTGACAGGGACAGAAGCCCACCCTGAGCACTGCTGGCTGCTGGGGGGCTCTGCACCCCCATCCCTGTGCCCAGCAGATGCTCCCTATGGAAGCCTCCCCATCCATGGCACAAGGTGCAGGGTGGCTGCTGGCAGCGTGCTGTGCTCCAGCAGTGCACAACACTGGAAGATGACCCCCACACCATCAGAAAGCACCTAGAGCCGGGTGAGTCAGGCCCTCGTGTCCCCTCTCCATCAGGGCTGGGTGACACAGGACCTTGGGGAGCCTGACGGTGATTTCCCACATTGGAGGCTGCAGCACTGCTTGCCCCCGAGCACCTTCCCTCCATGCTTCATTGCCCCTGAGCACAGAGCACGGCTGCAGCGGTGGGGCCCTGCCTTCCCCGTCATTGCCTGGCGGGGACATCGGTGCCCTGCACTGCCCTGTTCCCAGCTCACCGCCCGCAGCCGATGCCGTGTTGTGGGCTGTACCCAGGAAGTCGAGCAAGGAGGTGAGCGGCCTCAGGTGGCGGCAGCTCACTGGGAGAAAGGAAGCGGGGCTGTGCCGTGCCCACCGGTGGGCTCCCTTGTGCCCTAAGCTGGGCAACGTGGGGCTGGGGAAGCTGCGCTGGGCAGCTGCGGTGACCCCGGTGCTGGAGCACCGCCTGGTCGGGTGAGTGGCACAGCCCCAGACTGGGGGAGACGGGGACCCTGCAGCCAAAGGAGCTCAGGAGAGGTCGGTGGGTGTCAGCCCCTGGCTGCTGACTGCTCTGGGGTGGGAGGCACGGGGCCGCTTTGAGCCCCTCCGTGTGCGGGCTGCTGCTGCTGCTGCGCGACCGTTGGGGCGGGCGGGTGCTTGCTGTGCTTGGCAGAGCCCCAAGGGCGCGGGGTTCCTGGCTGCTGGAGAACGCGGGCTGAGGAAGCACGACTGGGAACCCCCGGGTGCTTTCCGGTGGCCCACAGTGGGAGAGGGGTGTGCAGGAGCAAGAGTACCTCTGCCGTGGGACCTGCACACATTGCCCTACCCCAAATGGCAGGGGGCCGCTTGCATGTTGGCATTCTCCCTTTTCTTCTGTGAAGGAGGCGGGTGGGGGTGCACCGCAGGGGGGAAGCTGCTCCTGGGGCTCAGCATGGGGGGGGCTGCACGAAGCAGGGCCCGACGTTGCAGCGCAGAGGGCTGGTGGGCGATTGGGGCAGGCAGAGCACCCCACGCACCCCGGGCAGCGGGCAGCAGCCCTTCCTAGGGCTCCCCTCACCCCAGTGTCGGGGTGCCCTCCCCGCGGCCCCATTGGCCGTGGTGCCGTTTGAAGCAGGCTTGCACCGCGGATTGGCCGCGCTTCGTTTCGGGGACGCAGCCGGAGGCGTGGTCCCTGCCTTGAAATAGGAAGCCCGGAGCAGCCGGCGCAGACAGCGCGGCACCGCACGCCCCGCGCAGCGCTCGGCCCTTTGTCCGCCTGCCTGCGGGGACGGGGTGCGGGCAGGGGGTTGTCACCGCCGCCCCCGCAACCGCCCCTCATTGCGGTTCCCTCCCCCCGCAGCCTGCGGCGCGTGGTCCCGCTGCCGCCCGCACGATGTCGGTCGAGGCGCTGCACGCCGGCGATGCCATGAAAGGGATGGCGGCGAGAACCCCCTTCACCTCGGCCATGCCCATCCGCATCCTCAACAAGGGACCCGAGTATTTCCGACGGCGAGCTGAACCGGCCGCCCGAAAACCCAGCGCCGTGGAGAGGTTGGAGGCCGATAAAGCCAAGTACGTCAAGAGCCAGCAGGTCGCCAGCACTCGGCAGGAGCCGGTGAAGCCTCCTCTGCTCAAGCAGCCGCTCTTCGTGCCGGGCGTGCGCCGCGCCATGCTCACCCCCAGCCGCAAGACGACGCCGGGACCACGCTCAGCAGGCAGGGCCAAGACCTCGCTCAACCTGGAGATCCTCAACCACCTCATCAACGGCTGCGACGGCCCCAAAGCCGAGAGCCCGCGGGGCGGGGAGCGGCACGGCACGGCGGAGGCGATGAACGCCAGTAGGGTCGGCAAGGCACCGGGGAGCCCCGCTGCGCCCAGACCCCCTGGGACCGTGGCGGTGCGCAGGGTGGACGTGCGGCCCTGCGGGGCCCTGCCTCCCGCCGTGCCGGGAATACGGGTGCCGTCGTCGCCCTCCCCGTGCAGAGCGCCCGCAACGCCGGTTCTGAGCTCACCCAGCCGCCCCGAAAGCGCCCGCCGGCAAACCCTGCTGCACCGCTCCAAGTCGGACCTGAGCGACCGCTTCTCACGGGCCACCGCCGACCTGGAGCGCTTCTTCAACTACTGCGGCCTCGACCCCGAGGAGGTGCGGGACATGGGGGCCGAGCATTTTGCCCGTGCCAGCTCCGACATCGTGTCCGTCAAGTTTCACAGCGTCAGCACAGCCAGCTCGGAGGGCGGACGCTCCCCCCGCAGCGCGGCCACGCCGGAGGGCCGCCCGGCTGAGCGCATGCCCTACGGCATCTCGGTGGTGGAGCGCAACGCCCGCGTCATCAAGTGGCTGTATGGGCTGCGCCAGGCCCGCGAGCCCCAGCAGGTCTCCAACGTGTAGCCAGGCTGCTCGGCTGCATGCAGTGCTGATGTTGGGGCGGGAGCAAGCATCATCCCGTGCTCCCCAGGAGGGCAGCAGGGCCATTCCAGCTCCCTGAACTGAGCCCGCTGTGCCTCTCTCCCCATCCCTCTGTGCAGCTGCAGAGCGTGGATGCTGTGCGTCCTCCTGAGGAGCGCCTTGCTTCCTGATGGACTCAGCTCTGCAGGACCCCCATCAGCACCTCGGTACCCCTGAGCCTGTAGAGTGCAGGGGACACGGTTGCACCTGACTGTGTGCTGCTGGCTGGGCTGTGGGTGCATGGTACCTCCTTTGGGGTCCCAGCTTGAGGCTCTGCATTAGCACTGGGGCCTCCTCTTAGTGGCCACAGGTTGAGGTGCTGTGCCCCTGCAGCTTCAGCAGAAGGGGAGAGAATCCTGGTGGTCCCCATCAGAGTGCTGAGCATCCTGGAAGGTTTGGGTGCTCTGCGGGGAGGAAAACCCGAGATCTCCTTGGAGAAGCTCAAGTCTGTGTATGTGTGTGTGTGCGTGTGTTTGTATCCTCTTTTTTGTATGCCAGTGAGAAAACCCCGGGCACAACGTGCCCTCTTATTTATGAAGAAGGTTCTATTGGTATCTTCCTACTGTTTTTCCTGATGTGTCAACTGTAAAAAAGTGACAGTAATGCAGTCAGTTTTATTAAATTTCAGTGCTTTGGATGCCGTGTGTGTTGCCCTCTTCAGATGTGGTGGGGAATGAACTGGGGCAGGCCCCCAAGAGCCTCTTCCCTGCCAAACTCAACAACACAATGGGCACTGCGTCCCAGTGGGTGTTTGCAGAGCATGAGTGTTGTGCCGTGCCATGCCATGCTGTGCCATGCTGTGCCAGCGCAGGGCCCGGCAGATGCAGCAGGAGGAAGGTTTGTTCCTGGCAGGTCCTGGCAGAGCCCAGCTGCGGGATTCCCCTCTGCACCTCCCCAGCACTGTGCCAAGCACGCTGCCGGGCTCTGCTCTGCGCTTGCTCCAGCAAAGCACCCCACAGCTTGGCTGCATCCCCAGGGCTGCAAGATGGGGAGGCGATAGCAGAGACCTCCCAGGCGCTGGGGAGGTGTGAGGATGAAAGATGATGCAGGGAGTGCTTTGAAGATGAAAGCGCCGTGTGCTGCGCTATCCCCAGGTGGGTGTGGGCTCCTGCAGCCCCTCTGCTCCTTGCAAGGGGAAAAGCAAAGCATCCCATGATGCTGCTGCAAACGGTGCCCATCTGGGTTGCTGGGGAAGGTGGCACCCAGGCCACCACTACCCGCACCCAGCGCTCCCCCCGTGGGGCACAGACCTGCTGCTGCTCACACCCCAGCCCTGTTGTGCGGGACCCATTGGGCTCCCAGAAAGGAGCCAGACAGGTCTGGGAGCCCCCACCCAAGGTTGGTGCAGGATGTGGTGGGGAGGATGCAGGACAGCACCTGATAATGAGTCAGGGAGGAAGCACACGCCCAAGAGATCCTGCAGTGCCAGCACACAGGAAGCTGGTGACTCCCCAGAGAGCCAGACATGGGGCTCAGCCCCCAGCACTTGGTTCTGGGGTCCTGCATAGGGCTGCACACCACATGCACAGCCAGCCAAGTCCCGTGTGCTCACATGGTGCACATTTGCACCCCCAGCCCAGACATTTGAGGCACCTTGCTCCCCCCAGGGGATGCCCCAATGTCTCTGTATCCCTGTTGGGGACAGGAGGGCAGCCCTGTCCCTGCACTCCCGATCACTTTCCTTGGCAGCTGCCTCCCTGCCAGCTCCGGTTTCAGCATGGAGCCACAGCTGAGCCCGCAGTTATTTATAGAGAGGAGGAATGACCAGGGGAAGGTTTCCACTGCCTTTGTCCTGCTTACTCCCATAACTCTTGTTCCATGTTTCTACGTGGCTCATCGCAGTGATGACCCTTCAAAGGTCATTTTCTTCCCCAGTCACTCATGAAAAGGGCCTGGGGATCACATCCCAGCCCTCCTCAAGTGCTGCATGGGGAAAGCAAGGAGACGGGATTTGGGGTGCAGGGAGTGAGCAGGGCTGGGGGGCATGCAGAGGTTCACAGCAGCACCAGGATGGCCATAACCACAGTGCCTTGCAGGTAACCCCACCTTTAATGCATTTCCCATTTTTCAATTATCAAGCATGATCTGATGAGCACCTTGGAGGAAGTGCCAGCTGCATCGCATGTTTTAATCAGTGTTAATTAGCAAATGCCTTATGAATGGGGGAGGGGAAGAAGCAGGTCTGTGGGGTGTCTGAGGGATGGGTGCTGCAGGGACAGTTGGGGGGGGATGTGTGGCTCATGGCCTGTGGCAGAGCTGCTACCACTGCTGGTCCCCAGAGTCTGCTGGGGATCCACCAGGGCACAATGCTCCTGTCCCCCATGGATGGGGATGCTGTGCAACATCACCAGGCTGTGGAGGACCTCTAGTGGCAATAGAGTCGAGGGGGACAGGGGTGGCCCATGATAAGATGGGAAGTGCTGTGGAGCCGGGTGTCACCGAGCCCTCATCTATGCTCTGAGCTTAATCAGCGCTCAGCGGGTCAGGATGGGGCTGCACCCCCCTGAATGATGCAGACGTAGCAGGGAGACTGCTGGAAGGTCCTTTATGTGGAGATCTTACACACTGCATCCCTGGGGCTGAGGCAGTGCTGCTGCTGTCCCCAGTAGTGAGCCCACAGCCACAGCTCCCATCTCCACCCCTGCCAGAGCACTTGGCAAAGGTGGGAGCTGTGCATGGGGGTCTCAGGGTAGGGCTGAGTGCTGCCTGGTGCAGCTCTTGGCCAATAAATATCTCTCAATACAAAAATAAAAGGGTTCCCATGCCAAGATCCAAGACATGGGTGGGCGTGGGGGCTTTTCTCAGCAGAAGGAAACACTACTGAGCTTTGCCCCACATTCTCCAGGCTGTCACCAAATGTGCCTGGGTCCAAGTCTGGATTCTCCATGCCAATAAAACAAATGGCCTGTCAGCCCCACCAGCACCTTCATCCTCAGCTCCCTATGCCCCACCTCAAACCACAGCCCCATCACCATGTGCTACCCCCATCGCCACCCCTGTGTGCTGGCACCCAACCCCATGCCTCTGGTGGCACCTTTGTCCCTTCGTACTGTCCCTGTCCCATCGGGATGTGCACAGCCAGTGATCCCCTTGCATGGGTAGAGTGCATGCAGGAGGGGACAGCTGTGTCCCCCTTAATGACCGTGCAGGGAGGAGGGATGCCGTGCGCTCACGCACCGGTTCTGCTCATCCTGCAGGAAAAGCAAAGCAATGGGGAGTTTAGGGCAGTGCCCTAAAATATATAGAAAAGGCAAAATATGGTCTGCCTGACCCTGTATGACTCATGCAGGAGGTCTGGTGGTCCCAGATGCACACTCTAGCATAGCACGGAGCCCGGAGCCCCACAGACATGGGGGAAATAGGGAGAAACCAGGAGGGAATGGGATCCACGCGCTGCAGCTTGCAGGGGTGAGGCTGGCTCAGAGTCAGCTCCGAGATCTGAGAGAAAACAGGAGTGAGAAAAAAGTAATGGGGGGAAGCTCTCCAGGGGCTCCGTCCTCCTGCTGCTGCGCCGCTCCGGCCGGCTAAAAGCCCGCGGGCCGTATCAGCATGCGGGTGCCCTTCAGCGAGTAGCTGGGGCCCTGGAAGTAGTGCCAGCGGATGCCGTTCAGCTTGCGGATGTTGTGCCGTGCCGGGTAGTAGATGCCATTCAGGTTGGAGAGCCCGCAGGCGTCGAACCACCACCCTATGGGAGGGAGCAGGAGGAGTGGCACCGGGGTGGGCACGGAGCGAGGACCCCGACCCAAACCTTGCTGCTCACCTCCTGACAGCATCTGGGCACACTTGCAGAGGCAGTTGTCGTTGTCAGCATCGCGGGTGCTGAAGTTGGTGCCCTGCATGGCCAAGCCGCTCTGCTGCCCTGCTGTGCCGCTGTAGTCCTGCAGGGAGAGCCTGCGGCCACACGTGCCATCACTTCCCTTCTCACCGAGTGGGACTGCAGAGTCCGATGCCCCCATCCTCCCGCCCACAGCCCGGCTGACATCCCTGTGAGTGTGCACTGTCCCCACTGCATCTCCATGAGGATATTCTTGGGGACAAACCTGCTTGCACAGGCACTGCGTGGCAGCCCTGCACCTTGCCGGGATGGGAAATTCTTCAGCCTTATTGCAATTTTATGCATCTAATTGGGGAAGAACCCGGGGAGAGGGGGAGCAGGCGGTGTAGCAACAGCCCCATGGACGAAATCTGCCAAGATCCCAGTGAAAGCCCTATGGGAGCTCTGCAGCTCCCCAGGCAGGCAGCGGTGCCAACCAACCTGGGGGGCTGGGGACAGCAGTGCCTGAGGACAGCTCAACTCTGCTCACCCACCTGTAGAGCAGCCGCTCGCTGTCCAGCTGAAACCTGCCATAGTGGGCATAGACCTGGCTGCCCTCCCAATCCCGCAGTTCCACACGCAGCACGTAGGGCTCCCGGTTCGTCAGGAGGTGCACGGCTTCATTGCCCAGCCAGTGCTCGCCTGCCGCATCCCCAAAGCCCTGGGGGAGCCGAGGGAGGGTGGGTGTGGGTGATGGGTGCAGGAACGCCCCATCCCCAACCCCATGCAGACCTGCTTGTACTCCCTCCAGCCCCGCTGGAAGCTGACGCTGCCGTTGGTGCGGAGCTGGATGACCGTCCAGCCACCGCCGTCTGTCTCCATGTCACAGAACACCTGCAGTAGGGAACCAAGCAGCTCTGAGTGAGGTGACGCATCCCACTGCCAGTGGGGTTGGTTTGCGGATGGTTGGGCCCCACGGTGCCACCGTGGCAGCCCTCTGTGGGCTGCTCTCACCTTCCTGGGCTGGCTCATGTTGGTGATGTGCAGGGTGTACACACCGCTGGCACGGTTGCCGGCCCGGAGCACCTCGGTGCAGTCCTGGAAACGCTGCTCCTCACCAGGCAGCAGGGCTGGGCAGAGGGGAGAGCAGCTGGCGGATGCTCCAGTGACCCTGCAGGTCCTGCAGCCCTGCTCTTCCCATCTCCCCAGGGCTGGGGATTTGCTGCAGGAGAAACCTCTCAGGGCACAGGGCGGAGTCGCTCTTGGGATGCAATGTTTTTAGGTTCTCCCCACTCACCTCTACCCTCTGCCACGAGGCGCACCAGGCTCTGCACCGACTCCAGGAGCTGCAGCTGCTGTCGCTGCAGCAGGCTGGCGTTGGCACTGGCTGCCAGCAGAGACTTCTCCAGCTCCTCGATGGTGCCGCTCTGCCTGCTCAGCAGGTGCTGCAGCCTCTCCTTCTCTGAGCGGATCCCTGCCAGCTCCGCCTGGTGCTTTGCCTCCATATCCAGCACCCGCACCTCCAGGATGCTGCAAGGGGATTTGTGCTGGAGATGGGCAGCCCCAGCCTGGCTGCGGTTCCCCCGCACTGCCGTGAGCTGCCCCTGCTCCCTACAAGTGGCAGCTGTGGGATGTGAGTGATCTGTGGGCACGCTTCCCCACCCAAAGGGCTCTAAGGTCACCCACGGGGACCCCCGATGAGCCCTGGAGGGGCTCCAGCTCTCCTGCAAAGCAGCCCCAGCCCCTACTTGTTCCTGCTCTGCAGCTGGTGGATCTCGTTTGTCTGCACCAGCAGCTGCTTCTCCAGCTTGGTGGTGGACAGGGAGTTCTCTAGCAGCTGCATCTCGATGCGTGACGTCTGGTTCAGCACCTGCACGGGGACATTGGGAGGGTGGGCACACACAGCAGAACGCCTCCTTGTCCCCAGCGTCCTCAGGAACATGACTGCATGAAACCAGCATCCCTTCAGGGAACAACAGCAGAGGAACTTCCCCACACTGCAGTTCCGGTGGCAGTGGGGACATGGGGACACGCGTGCCATCGCTGCCCACCTGTGCCTCCACGTCGGTGAGCTTGCGGCTCTGCTCAGCGCTGCGGTTCAGCAGGGAGCTGCCGATCTCCAGCATGGTGGCCGTGTGGTTCCGCACCGCCGTCTGCCGCAGCCGCGCCATCTCCGGCTTCATGCTGTTCTGGATGGAGCTCTCCAACTGCAGACGGCAGCGAGGGTGGGATGCGATGGCTCAGCCGAGGAGCTCACCCCGCGCTCAGCCTCAGTGCTGCCTCCTGGGCACTCTGATGTGGGAGCGTTGCAGTGCAGCACGAAACATCCCGGGTGCTTTGGAGCTTATTGGGAGGATGGGACGTGTTGCCTGTGGCTGCAGTGCTGTGGGGGAGCCCAGGGCACCGCTGCCGACATTCCTCATCCAACACCCTCACACAGCTCTGCTCCCACGTGTCTGGGCTGGGAGAACGGCTCCTGCTGTAGCTGGCACTGCAGCTCACACTGCTCAAAAGCAGCAAGATGACACAATGGGAACAGCCCAGGACAGCATCCCGGGTGTATGGAGGGAGCACTGCTGTGGGTGGCACTGGAGTGGTTGCAAAGTTGGCGTGTGGCACAGTGGCAAAGCAGAGCTGAATGGGGTAGGTGGGATTTATTGCCATGGGGATGCCCACAGTCCCCAAATGGGGCTTTTCTCTCGCTGGGACCTGGCACAGGTCTGTGTGTTCACAGATCTATTGTTAAACTGGGACTACTGACCAACAGGGAGGCACTGGCATAGGCACCAGCATCAGCACCAGCACAGCTCAGCTGCTGGCTGAGTTCCTATGGCTGCCAGCATCCTCCCCCCCACTGCCCCATCCTGGTGAAGGCAGCTTTCCCAGTGCTGGCTGCTGCCCTGCTGCAGGGAAGTGCTGAGGGCTGGGAAGCAGCTGGCTATGTGCGCGGCTCTGAAGCGTCTTCCGCTTTCCCAGCCCGCAGGGGACAAGCACTTCCCAGTAGGTTTCTATTTCTGGCAGCTGCCATGAGGTTCCCATTCATCCCCTCTCTGGGGTGACAGCCTCGGCGAGGTCTGTGGCCCTGGGGCCACTGTGCAGGGACTGCGGGGAGCGGAAGGGATGTGCTGCTGCCCACGCTGGGAACACTGCCCCATGGATCCCACTGCCCCATGGATCCCACTGC
>NW_024885169.1:0-7833 GCF_019232065.1 Centrocercus urophasianus | reverse complement strand
TGGATCCCACTGCCCCATGGATCCCACTGCCCCGTGGATCCACTCTCCAAGTGGATCTTGTGCTCTCTGAGCTGCTGCAAACCAAACCCTAGTGCCATGTCTGGAAAGCGCTTTCCCAGCTGAGCGATTGCTGGAGAGTTTCCCTTTAACCACGTCGTTAATCTTGCTGCTTCTCAGGGCTCCAGAGGCCATTTCTCCCTCCTGATTCTGCCTCTTTTTTTCTTCAAAATAAACACATCTCTGAGTTAAGGGCAGCGCATACCCATGGAAAAGGTCGGGCTGGCACAGGCAAGGCTGAGCATGGCCCTGGCTGCTCTCTGTGAATGGTGCTGGGGCCTCTTTTGTAGGTCCCTGCCCTACCCAGGGGGAGCATCAAAGCCTCCAGGCCCCAGCCACGGCTCTGATGAAGGCATCGACCTGGGAAGCAGCTGGGACTGGAGGGAGCTGCAGAATCCCTAGACAGCGTGGACCCATGTAGGGACTGCATGGCTGCAGAGAGGAATGAGGGGACCCTCCCCAGAAGGGAGGTTCTTCCCAGAACCTGCAGCCACGGGGCCACTCTTGCAGGGAAGGAATTGCGGGAGCAGGGCAGGGATGGGGCCACAGAGCCAGGAAGGCAGCAGGTTCCCCACTGCTGGTCCCATCCCTCTTGCAGTGTGACACTGGGCAGACGCTGCTCCAGCAGTGCTCTGACCACAACCGAGCCCAGCTCCGGCCCCGCGTTGTGTCCCGGGCCAACAGTGAGAGCTGCCAACATTTGCAGCCTCCTAAAGAATTTCTGCTCAGCAGCAAAACCCCACGGCAAGAGGCCCCCAGCCAGCAGCACAGAACGGCCACCCCAATGCCCCCACGCTGGGAACCCATTGCAAACAGTTGGAAGGTTCCATCGCACCGGGCACTGGGGTCACAATCCTTCCTGCGTGCAGGTTTTGTGCCCCACACTTTGTCACTCCCCAAAGGGAGGGCCAGAATGGTGACACTGAGAGGTGCTCGGTGCCTGTATCCTCTGCAGCACCACCACGCAGCCTCCCTTGTACAAAGCCACATGAGTGTCCTCATGTCCTCATTGTGTCACTGCTTGTCCCTTCTGGTGACAGCATGCCTGGCGGTGTGGGGAGAATGACCTGGCCCCCAGAGGTCTGTGAGCTGAAGGTCAGGGGTCCCAAAGGGACTGTGCCATATTCCTGGCCCTGGGCGCAGCCCAAATTCTCTGCTCCATGGGCAGACAGGGACTTGGGGTTGTTTACAACCAGTCCTCAAGTCCGGTGCCTCCTTTGAGCCCAGTTTGTTTGTTCAGGCCTGGATCCCAACCAAAACAAGCCTCCTTGCGCAGTTTCAGTTAAATTAGGAAAGCAAAGAAACTGGACACACACAAAAAAAATAAAGACCTAACTGCAAGCTGCCTGCAGCAGAGGGGCCATGCTGTGGGGTGGGACGAGCACCAGTTGTGCCCCTGCTCCTGGGGTGCAGCACCACTGCGTGCAGCTGCCCAATGGGCACACACAGCGCAGGCAGGCTTTGCTCAGCGTATCCCTGGGGCTCAGCATCCTCCCAGGACTCAGCACGCTCCCAGCTTTTGAGGAATTTGTGGTCTGAGTCAGCTGAGGAGAGGACAAGGGGCAGCCCTGAGCGTCCCTCGTGTGCCCACTGCTGTCCCTACGCAGTGCTCGCAGTGTCACTCAGTTCGACTGGGTGACAGCCGTGGGGACTGAGATCCCAGTATGGGGACGTGGCTCTTCCCTGATGCTCTCACAGATGTGAGGTCAGGAGGTGTCGGGTGAGACCTCAGAAAGGAAAAGCCTCTTCCTGCCTCACCCTGAGAGGCCGGGAATGGGGGAGTGCAGCAAGGGGTCCCTGGGGTGGGCTGGGTGGGTCCATGGCACAGGGTGCCCTCCTTCCTGCTTTGCCCCTGCTGTGGGCCTGGGGCTCCCAGTGCCCCCGTGGGGCCGCAAGGTCACGAGCTGTGTTTCCCATGCAGAGTCTCGCCCAGTGCCAGGAACATTCGTGAAGCCCACAAGTGGGAACACAACGAACCCTGCCCTTCGGCCCCTCACCCCGCCGCCTGCCAAAAGCCTTCCCAGCAGCTTCTCGGCAGCGCCACATCCTGACCGTGAGCAGGGAGTGCTGAGCACTGTAAGGTGCCCAGGATCACTGGCACGACACGGGCACAGGGACAAGGAGGAGACCGCGGTGTGGACGCACAGGGACACAGCACGCTGAGCAGCAGCACGCACAGAGCCCACCCACCCCCTCTGGGCAGACAGCGCTGGGTGAAGGCAGCACCGGCTCAGGCTCTGGAGATGAGATTTGGGCAGAGCGGTGCACCAAACCGCTGCTCAGAGCTCTGACAGGGGACACCCCCTCCCCATTGCCTACCTTCAGCAACCACTGCGTGCTGTTCTCCAGGATCCTCTCCAGGTGCTGCAGGCGCTGGGTAGCCCCGCGGGCAGTTTGTCCATTGCCGGACGGCGAATCCCGCTGCAGCGCGTTGACGGGACCGGGGACGGCGAGCGGGCACGGCGACGGCTCGGCCTCGGGCAGCACGAAGGTGTAGCTGCAATGCCCGTGTTGCACGCGGTGCCAACGCCGGCGGTTGCCCACGTCCAGCGCCCTACGCTGGGATGCGGCTGTGCACAGCGCTGCCAACGCCACGAAGCTGAGCGCACGCATGGCGCGGGCACGGGGGGACGCAGCCCCCCCCCCGGAGCCCCGGCACAACGCAGCTACCCCCGGGCGCAGCGCTGCGGGGCCGGCATCGCTTCCAGCTGCTCTGTGAGCCGCCTCGGGCCGCCCCGCAGCCTTTTATCGCCAGGCTGAGTCCCGCGGCAGCCCTTGAGAGGGAAGAAAAAAAAAAAAAAAATCTGTTTAAAAAAAAATATTTTTTCTTTTTTTTTTTTTTTTTTTTTCCTTTTTTTTTTTCCCTCTCCTCTGAACCCACCGCGGGGAGATCAAGTTTCACACGTCATCTTCGCCTATCTCACACACACACAGCCCGGATGCCCTCCATCCATGCGCACCCCCAGCCCCGCTGTACCCCCCAGCCCCCCGCCCTGCTCCCAGCAGCCCCAGCTCCCCCCTCCGGGGCCGCCTCCCCCCGCCCGCAGCTATTAATAACGACGGGGGAAGCGGAGCGCTGCGTTTGGCTGCTCGGCTGTGGGATGGGCCCGTGGGGACCGAGGGGAGGCAGCGGAGCAGGGACCTGGATGAGCCCCACGTAGGATTTGGGGAAGGGCTGCTGTGGGGTCGCTGGGGACGATTGGGGTTCAACTCAGTGTTTTCCCGAGCTCAGCCCCACGTTAAGGAGCTGTTGTGGTGGCCGAGCTGCGTGGAGTGGTGACACTCTGAGTGTCCCATGGGCCGCGTGGGGTCCTGGTGGCTGGCACAGAGCCTTCGCAGCCAGGCTGTGTGCAGGGCTGCTTGCAGGATGTCCTGGGATGCCTGCAGGATGTCCGTGACAGGGCTGGATGTGAGGACAGAGAGTAGCATGGGGACAGGGCTGGCCATGGGGACGAGGGTGGCCATAGGGCAGGGTGGCCATAGGGTCGGAAATGGCCATGGGGACAGAGCAGCTGTAGGGACGGGGCAGGCCATGGGCACAGAGTGGTCTTGGGAGAGTGGTGTTCCCCGGGCACAAGGATGCCCAAGAATCTCCTTGGGTTTTCTGCCAGGTTTCTTGGATCCTAACCCTAACACAGATCCTGTGTGCACCCCGCTGGCTGCTGTCCCCACGTCCCTGCTGTAGCACCTGGGGAAAGGACAGGATCCCATTGATGCAGCTTGCTGCTCATTGCTCACTGCTCACTGCTGCTGCTTCAAAATTAAATGGCGAAAACCACTGCTGTGTGCTGCGGGGACAGAAGCTGAGAGTGACCCCAGCATCCCCCCTACCCACGATTTCTATAGCAGTGCCTCACAGAAACTGTTTCCACAGTGCGGGAAAACAGAAAGGCGACGGATGCCAGAGGCTTTAATAGTTTATTTGTCCATAAGCAAACAGAGCAGTGATGCTCCCGGCTGGCTCGATGCTGACACCCAGTGCTCTCCTCCTAGAAGGGCCCCACAACCCCCATTTGTGCCTGGAGGAGGAATGGGGTGGCCAAACTCTTCAAAGAGTCACAGAAATTCCCATGGTGAGAGCAGCAGTTGGAGCAAAGCGCACTGCAAAGCTGCTGCAGCGCTTCTCCGTGTGCTTTCCATGTCCCTTGGATGGGGACAGGGATGGTGTCGCCCTGCTCGTGTCTGGAGGGGGCTGTGGGGCTGCTCCCCAGGCGCAGGGGGCTGCTGTGATGTGGAGTGCATGGGTAAAGCCCCCCTTCCCCCCCATCGTTGTGAACCCATGCATGTGCCATAGGTGCTGAGCCCTGCAGGACCCCAATGTACACAGGATCCAGTGGGGATGGGACATCTCTGGGATGGGTATCCATGGCCTGCAGCACGGTCAGACCCACACCAGCCCCATCCCACCCAGCTGCAGAGAGTGGCAGAGGGAAGAAGAGCAAAATAAGGGAGCCACCCCCTGCCCGAGCCCCGGGGCATTGCTTTGGACATTGCAAATTAGATTTTCTGAAAAGGAAATGTTTTACAGGCCATAAATTGTCTCAAAAGAAAGGGGGAGGTTGGGGTAAGGGGGTGGTGGGGGAGAAAATTGTGCAATTTTTCTGCAGCTGGAAAGCAGGGGCAGCACGGGGGGGCTGCTGCGCTAGGTGCCCGCGTCCTGCTCTGTCCTCTGCTTCTTCTGCCGCTTTTTGCCTTTGTTTCTGAGTTTGGTTTTCTCTGGAAGAGAAAAAAAAAAGGAGAAATAGAGGGGTTTCTCACTGGGGATGGGCAGCAGGGGCCCTCCTGTAGGTGGGTGACTGCTGCCATCTGGATCCTTCCTGAGGCCCATCAGTGGGATGGGGGGATGCAGGGCTGTCCCTGGAGCAGCGCTGGGTGTGTGGGCACAGGGACCAACTGCTGGACCCCAAATCCTCAGTGTCCCCAAAACCTCTAGCTTTGCACGATGGGGTCAAAGCAGTGAAATTTGCCTCTACGCAAGGAGTGAGGAGGTGAGAGCAGGTTGGTGGGACATGGATGGGACACAGGTGGGACACGGGTACATCCATGCCTCCCCAAATGCCTCTCCAGCTCCTGAGTCTGCAGGTCGGTGGGGACAATGCTGAGACCCCAAAGCAAAGCAGGACGCGGAACGAGACCTGCAGGATCCAATGGAGCAGAAAACATTTGGGAGCTGCCCAAAATCCAGGTGGATTCACCGGGCCGTGCGGGCACCCAGAGCGCGAGTGGCACAGCGGTGCATTCCAGCACTGGTGACGCTGCTTCTTTCTGAGGGCTCCATCCCTTTTCCTACTCAGCTCTGTTTTTCTGCTCTGATCTCCCAGACAATTGCCACCCACAAAGGAAAGGGCACGGCACGGATGCCAAGCGTCTGGAACGGAGCGCGGCGGGGACACAAGGCAGATTTACAGTGGCGTGGATGGTTTTGTGCCCGGGCCAAACGCCGACGCTGCTCGCTTCCAGAGGCCGGCTCAGAAGTGGTAGCACAAATCTCTCATCGCACAGCGCGGTGCTGGGATGAGGCAGTGCCTTCCTCCAGCTCTCGGCGCGTCCAGCGAACCCGCTGTCCCATAACATCTGGATCCCATAAGGCAGCAGTCAGCTGGCTGGGACAGGAGCCTGGGAGCGAGGGTGGGTGCGTAGGGACGGGGAGCAGAGGGGCTTCTCCTGCTGCTGGGGCTGCACGCAGTTGCACCGGGGGGCTTCCTTCTGTTTCAGGGAGAGACCCACAGCTGATCCCCATCAGCACCCGGCTGTGCCCCAGAGCCCATCCCTGCAGCCTCGGAGCTTGCAGCTCAGGTCACCCCATGAGATGTGGTGTATCCAAATCTATGGCCCCACAAGGGGATGGCGGTGGGGGCACCGAGCTGAGCGCACGCACCTCCAGCACTTGCATGGCACCGTGCTCCAGAGCAGAATATTCCACTGCCACCAGCCTCGAGGGGCCACAGGAAGTGCAGCCACATTTCCCCGCATCATCACCACTTGGCACCCCACAGCTGCCTTAGCAGGGCAGGATATCGACTCCACGCTGTCAGCACGAAGCGTTATTTATGACTGATGGTGCTGTGATGAAGATGCACTCCTGGCTCTGCAGCCCCAGCACACCTGGCTGCAGCTATTCCCATCTTCCTCCAGCCCTTCCCTCCTGCTGCCACCGCCTCGCAACGATGCACAGCAAACCTGCAGCTCCAATATCTGCAACGCCAGGGCCGGTGGCTCAGATCTCCTTCCAAGGCTCACAGATTGGTATCTCATGCAATCTGCCTTTCTGCCAGTTATTAAGCAGAGATTTATTAGAGCAGCTTTCAGTCCAGCTGGTTGCATCCAAAAGTGACATCAGCCACCTCCCGGTTCCCATTGCCATCCCAGTTGCCACTGGGCTGGGTGCTGGGAGAGGTGGTGAGGAGCCCCTGGATGGGGGCTGGATAAAATCAGGGAGACCACCGGGCAGGGCAGGACGATGCCTTATCCCAAGGACACATCTCAGAGCAGGATGAGGACTTGGCTGTCTCAGCTCCCCCAGGTGATGCCCTCCAGCTGTCTCTGCATTCCTGGTATTTTGCAGATGGTTGCAGGTTTTTTTGCAGACTTTTGCAGGTAATTCCCCCCTCCCCAGCAGCTCAACCCTCCCCGTTTGCAATTGCAAAGCAGAAAGCCTCAGCGCTGCCTCTCCCTCGCAGGCAGGGCAAGATGGGGCCGGTGCCAGGGGCTGCTCAGCACATGTGCTTGGGAAGGCGGCTTTCTCCAGAACTGCACGGTAATAACAGCCGCCACCGACCTCCAAATGCTTGGGAGATGAGATCCCGGCTCGCCGCTCACCGCCGGAGCCCACAGCGCTCCTTGCTTTTAGGGACCGGGGGGCTGCGCGGGGCCGGGGGGCTGCGGGGGGCATCCGGGGCTGCGCTCACCTCCCGGGCAGTGCTTTCTCAGGCGGCACCTGCGGCTCTCCAGCAGCGCGGGGCACGCAGCCCCCTCCTCCCGTGGGGAGCCCGGCACCTCGCGCACCCGCGTCTCCAGACCCCATTTGCAGCCGCAGCTCCGGCCCTCGTGAGTGCAGGCGCTCCACTCGCTCCAGGGCCCCGGCTCGCATGTTTCTGTAGGACGGGGGCGCGGGGAGGGGACGGTGACCACGCCGCGTTGGCACGGGGCGCGGGGTGCGCGGGGCGAGGGTGCCGCTTACCTTGGCACTCGCGGGTGCCGGGCTGAGCCGCGGTGCTGGGGGGGCACTGCCGGAAGCATTGGCCTTTGTGCAGGTAGAACTTCTCCTTGCATTTCATGCAGAAGTCTTTGCTGAAGCAGCTCTCGCAGCTGGGCGACCTGCACTCTGCCGGGGAGGGGGCTGTGAGCGGGAGGGCGAGCGCGGGGCCGAAAACCCCGGGGACCCATTGCAAACCCATTAGGTAAGGGAGAGGGGGAAATCCTTGCATCCCAGCCGCCACATCTCCAGCCAGTGCCCAGGACTAGACGTCCTGGGGATGCTCCGGGAAGCGGGGGGACCCCGGGGTGCCCACAGGCAGAGCAGCTCTGCTGGCTACACCACGTACTTGTGCATCTGTTGACCTCCAGACCCCGCACGCCGAAGTAGCCGGGGGGGCAGGTGTGGACGCACACCCCGTACTGGCGGATGCCGTCCCTCCAGATGAGCAGGAAGAGCCGGTGGTGGCAGGTGATGCAGCCGTTCTCCTCCGAGCACAGGACGCAGCCCGTGCAGTTCTCCAAGAGGCCGGCGCTCACTGTGGGGACAAGGATAGGGGCTGTGTGTGTGTGTGTGGATGG